>NW_017685733.1:0-1040 GCF_001879085.1 Nicotiana attenuata | reverse complement strand
CCAAAATGAAGCTAATTAATTCCTATTAAGTCCTAATTTAAAGTAAACTCAAGACAAATTCAAACAATTAACAATTAAAATGCAAAATGACTATTTTGTTATTTCTTAAATTTGTTCTAAAAACAACTTAACCACTAAATAATCCTAAAATATGAAATTAGATCCTAAATGCAAATTTCATTGCGTATTTTTTTTATATTTTTCATATGAATTAGAATGCACAAATAAAATGCAAACAATTAACAGAAAATAACACAAAATTCACAAAAGTGTAAAATAATGAAAGAAAATTATTTGTTTGAATTTTTGGGAATAATTCATATATAGGGCAAAAATCACGTGCTCACAGTGCACAGCAGTAGTTTGGGAGCAGTCCTTCAGTCCACAAGATCCTGAGGTAGTCCTGCTGGCGTCCGCAGGCTGGACGTCTCCGCTATCTGTTTTATGCCCTGTTTCCTTTGTACCCGAGACGGAGTTTCATTTCTTTATTTTCAGACTTTGTATTTAGCATTCTTAGATCGTCTGTGATACTGTGACACCAGGTTTTGGGTGGTTAACGTTTAAGTTGATGTAATGGATATAGATTCGGGTTATTTCATCGTTGTCTTCCGCTTATTTATTAATTTCCGCTGTTATCATGTTAACGTTTTATAATTGCTAAAGAGAAATAATTGGTTAATGAAGTAATTGAACAAAACGTTTGGCTTGCCTAGCTCACATTAGTAGGCGCCATCACGATCCCCGAGGGTGGAAAATCCGGGTCGTGACAATATATATGCATATATAAGTGTGTCCAAATGCTTTAGTATTTTTTCTAATTTTTAAAGGATTTTTAAATCAATTTATTGCCCATTTTAGCAGTACAAAAACCAATAATTATTCCCAAAATTATCATTTTGGTGAATAACTTATTTTATTCACATATTTATACCAAAATATGGCTAGGGTAATTTTTATACATTTTTACAAATGTATTTGGTATTTTTAAAGCTAAATTCCATATAATTGCAATTTTAGCCTATTTTAAGAATTAACAGCAT
>NW_017685732.1:0-6637 GCF_001879085.1 Nicotiana attenuata | reverse complement strand
ACAGTTACGATCCGTTAATTATAACGTTACTAATGTCATTTATTTACTCATAATGGCTCTTTATGAGGGGAAAGAAACGTGATGTACTTAGAAAGAGTTATAAAAGGGAGAGAAATAACATTTTAGGGAATACACTGATATTGCTGAATATACTTATTTACATTGCAGCAAAATCTGTTTTCTCTGCTTATTCTATCAATTCTTAATTTTTTTTTTCTTGTTATTCAATCATCTCTTTTATTCGATTATCAGTAAACCCAAAGTTTCTTCTAAAATTAACGCTTTGCCGAAATTGCTTATCTTTCACGGTTAAACAACCCGGCCCAGCCGTCAATTGCTTAAAGCCCAAGTGGTTGGGCGGGCCCGCCCATATATGACGCTTCTAGTTAGTTTCGTGAAGATTCTATAACGCCTCCTCTCATTGATGCTCATTAATTACAGATAATATGTATCTGTACTTTTTGCTAACCAGGTTCATTCTTCCGATGTCTCTTCAAATTATCAAGAGATACAAGTAATCATCCCTTCTTATCTTCTGGTATTCTTGCCCGTACCTGTTTAGGCTCACAGCTCTTCGGATACTCTCTGCCAGTTGTCACGTTTTTATTAGTCCACGTGTCTTGACATGTCAGCACATAATTAAAATCAAACGTTAACTTGATTTTCCCCAATACACTAGGTTAGCCCACCATTTTGATGGGCCTTATAATGGTTAGCCCACCCCAGCCCTTTGTGGGCTGCGGGCCCCCACGGGCCGGCCCATCATTTTTTAAAATATAATTTATATTTTTTCTTTAATTTCTAACCTAAAAAGATAAATATTTAAAAGTACATTACATGAACTTCGTTCCAATTAGGCACTTCTTGTTGAGTTGGCACATAGAGTGAGTTTCACCCAATATAGGCACGTGAAGAGCCCATAAAACAGATTTTTTTGTCTTTTTTATTTCCTTCTTCTTCTTCTTCTTTATGTCCACTACCATTTCCACCATTGCCTCCTCCACTTTCACCATTGTTGTGCCTCCACTGTTGATTTAGCTCGAAAGTTTGAACCAATCCTTCTCTAAACAACCAGCCGCCGCCAAGCTCTTCCCTTCTCACCACCAAATTCTCTGCCGCCTTGGGTCTGCCGGTGGCGGCGACGGTGAACTGCGCCGATAAATGGTTGCTAAGTAGTTATCAGTTCTCGTTTTATTGGTTTTTCATTGTTGAAGGTATAAATTTCTTTTCATACTATATACAATTTTCCTTTTACTAAGATTTTTATGTATTCCTTTTTTTTAGATCAATCTTGTCGGCACGGAGATCATGAAAAGGGTTTCCCAGACGGAACAATTGATGCATGATTGCCAAACTAAGGCAGACAACTGGAAAGAGCAGTATGACAGTCTTCAGCTTGAGATGGAAGTTCTAGAAGAAAGCAAATGTACCTTAGAACAACAGCTAAAAATCATGGCATCAGAGCTAGCAGTTGAAAAAGCTTCTTCCAACCAGGCTGGCAAGGATAAAAACCTCCCCGAGTCACCTTTTGCTGTACAACTCTCCAAAGCTACCGAAGAGATCAGAGGTCTGAAGGCCTTGTTGAATGAGAAAGAGGTTTATGCAGGTGAGCTTGTTCAAACACTCACCCAGACCCAAGAAGATCTCCGTGTGTCTTCAGATAAGGTTAAGTTTTTGGAGAGTTCACTTGCCCCTTTGCAATCTTCTTACGATGATGCTTTGGTTGAGAAGGAGGAGCTCAAGAGTGAAATTGATCAATGGGAAAGAGACTACGAGGCGCTTGAGGACAAAGCTGCAGTTGAAGTGAGTTGAGCCATTTTGAACACGCGCCATGATACCCTTGTAGAGGTTAGCCAAGAGGGTTTTAACTTGGATGCTGAGTTAGCTAAAATTAAAGAGACCATTGAAAAAACTCAGCAAGGCCAAAGTTTCTCTTCACCCATGGATGATACTCCCGAGTACGTTGAAGCTAATCCTGTTTCGGTGGATGTCCCAGCTCCTCTAGACCAAATCGAGCCTTCTGTTGCTGATGATGCCGTCTTGAAACCTTCTTCTGAACCTGCTCCACAGTGAAAGTTTATTTGTGAAGTTTGACTCCCTTTTTTTTTTTGTTCTTTTTGGTGAAATATGTGGTGGTTTTTACCCTGGTCCCATTTTGGGGGTAATGTTTTTGGTAACAACATGTCCCCAAGTCTTTTCGGGGGTTAAAATGACAATCAGTTTAAGACTAAGTTCATACTTAGTTTTAACTTAATATTACAAAGTTTTTGCTTTAACTTAATTCTTTTGAGTTTCTGTTATTATCTTTTAATAATTTGCCTTGTTTCTTTGTAAGTCCAAGGTCTTATTTTAATATGTGGATTTTTGCCGTACCCTTTTGACTTTTTGCATTTAAGAAATGCTTAATTAACTTCATGGATTTTTGAATCAAACATGGATTATAAAAGAGGGCCCTTTTATATACGACACTTAATGAAGAAGACATCTCAACTTCATAATGGTGTAAATATACGAAAGAAGAAATAGGAACACACATGTTTCGTGGAATAAGTTTTTATTCTAACTTTTCCATCATACATGTATTTAAATATCTTCTATAACTCTTCCATAACTGTTTTCTTTACAACAGATTTGTAAAAAAGAAGATCCAAGGGTTTCTTTATGAACCATGGCTTAATACTGCCTAAATTTATATCTATGAATGTATTCTTCAAAGATTTTTGAATCGGGCTTGTGTTTTTGGCTCGTGACTTTGCTCTAAACTTTACACTTGTTGAGTAGACTTTAAGCTTGACTTGAGATTTAATTGTTCCAGTCTTCTTTGCCTTCCTTATACACATATTATATGTATATTATATAGTCCCCCAAGTGTTTGAGTTTTGAAGTATGAAATCTCGAGCAATTGATTATTCTTTCCATGCGGTCCTTTTCCTGAAAAGGAAAAACATACGGGACTCGGAGGTATAACTTTAGATGTAGACTGCTTAACCCATTCTATTTCTATCAGAATAGTTGCAACCCTAGGCCAGGAATTATGTTTCTTCCGCGTGCCTTTCAGGTCCAAATTCATCATTGTGGGCTAGCTTTTTTGCCTATCATCTAAAATCGTTAGTATAATTTTTACAAAAAATAAAATTGTAAATGAAGGATACCTGACCGTGGGTATTTCCTTTCCTTAGAAATAGTACTTCTTCAGATGAACAACATTCCAATTTGAGGGTAAGATCTTGTCGTCCAGGGTTTCAAGCTCATATGCACCCTTTTCCTGCGATTCCATGAATCTTGTAAGGTCCTTCCCAATTTGGACTTAATTTTCCTGCATTAACTGCCCTCGTGGATTGGAAAACTTTCGTAAGTACGTAGTCCCCAATCTTGAAGTATCTGAGATGAGCCTTCCGATTGTAATACCGCTCAATAACTTGTTTTTGTGCTGCCATCCTTATTAGAGTTGTTTCCCTTCTTTCTTCAAGTAAATCGAAATTTACCCGCATCTCTTCTTCATTCGACTCTTCAGTAGCTTGAGTATATCTCGTGTTTGGCTCCCCTATTTCGACTGGAATTAAGGCTTCAGCTCCGTATACAAGTAAAAACGGTGTTTCTCACGTACTTGCTTTTGCCGTTGTTCGATAAGCCCACAAGACCCCCGATAGTACTTCTGGCCAATTACCCTTTGATTCTTCTAATCTTTTCTTCAAATTTTTAAAAATAACTTTATTTGTCGATTCATCTTGTCCATTGCCCACCGGATGATAAGGTGTCGAGGTAATCTTTTTAATTTGCCAGCTTTGGAAGAATTCTGTGATTTGTGCACCTATGAATTGTGGGCAGTTGTCACACACGATCTCTTTTGGTACCCTAAATCGGCATATGATGTTACCCCAGATGAAGTCCCTGACCTCTTTTTCTCGTGCCTGTTTGAAAGCTCCTGCTTCTACCCAGTTAGTAAAATAGTCAGTGAGTACTAACAGAAATCTTACCTTACCTTTAGCTTGTGGTAATGGTCCTATGATATCCATCCCCCATTTCATAAAAGGCCATGGTGCCACAACTGGATGTAATAATTTGGCTGGTCGATGCATGTTGTTGCCATATCTTTGGCACTTGTCACACTTAGCCACAAAATTTTCCGCTTCTTCTTCCATTTTTGGCCAGTAAAAGCCAACTCTAATTATGGTTTTAACCAAAGATCTTCCTCCAGCGTGATTCCCACAGTGTCCCTCGTGTATTTCTTTCATCACATATTCTGTTTGAGAAGGTCCGAGATATCTTGCTAGCGAGCCACTGAACATCTTTCGATATAAGTTGCCTTGATTTAAACAGTAAGGGGCTGCCTTTTGGCGAAGTGCCTGGGCCTTTTTCTTATCCTCAGGAAGTATTCGATACTGCAAAAAATTGACAATTTCATTTCTCCAATCCCAAGTTAAATTATTGTAATTTACCTCATTTTTATCCTGACCAAGCATTGAATGAAACAAATGTATCACAGAAGCATTTTCTTCATTTGTTACTTCTGCGGCGGATGCGAGATTAGCTAAAGCGTTAGCCTCGGCATTTTCTTCTCTTGGTATCTGCATGATTTTCCAAGTTTGGAATTGCCTAACTAAATCCCGTGCCTTTTCCAAGTACTGTTGCATCCTTGCCTCTCTGGCTATATAAATCCCCAGCATTTGGTTAACTACGAGCTGTGAATCGCTTTTGATTATGACTTGCTCTATTCCGAGCTCTCGTGCCAATTCTAAACCTGCAATCACAGCTTCATATTCTGCCTCATTATTAGTAATAGGATGACATTTTATGGCTTGTCGTATAGTTTCTCCCGTAGGTGGTACCAAAACAATGCCTAAACCTGCTCCTTTTACATTTGATGAACCATCAATAAATAAGGTCCAAGTACCTGGATTAGACCCGTTAAATACCTGCAGTTCTTTTTCTGCCTCCAGTTGTATCCCTTGACTAAAATCTGCCACAAAATCTGCTAAAACTTGTGACTTTATTGCAGTTCTTGGTTGATATGTAACGTCATATTCGCTTAGCTCTATAGCCCATTTAGCTATTCTACCTGATAACTCTTGTTTATGCAGTATATTACGTAAGCGGTAGGCTGTTACTACAGAGATAGGATGACATTAAAAATAAGGCCTTAAGTTCCTAGATGCCATAATTAACGCAAGTGCAAGTTTTTCTAGATGAGGATATCGAGTCTCAGCATCTAATAATGACTTACTGAGATAATAAATCGGAGATTGTTTACCTTGGTCCTCTCGAACTAACACAACACTTACCGCTACTTCTGAAACAGCAAAGTAGATGAGTAGTTTTTCCCTATCTTTTGGTTTTGCGAGCAATGGTGGACTTGACAAGTATACTTTCAAATTTTTAAGCGCTTGTTGACATTCTTCAGTCCATTCAAATTGATCTTGCTTTTTTAGGGCTGAAAAGAACCTGAAGCATTTTTCTGATGACTTGGAAATAAATCTTTCCAAAGTAGTTATTCTTTCTGTCAATCTCTGTACTTCTTTTTTACTCATCAATATATCCGGAATTTCCTCAATAGCTTTAATCTGTGCGGGATTTACTTCAATGCCACGGTTAGAAACAAGAAATCCCAAGAATTTACCTGATGAAACTCCAAACACGCATTTCTCAGGATTTAATTTCATGTTAAATTTACAAAGAATCTGAAATGTATCAGACAAGTGTTAATATGATCCCCTGCTTGTTGTGACTTGACAAGCGTATCATCTATATAAACCTCCATGGTTTTCCCTATATATTCTTGAAATATTTTGGTCACCAGCTTTTGATATGTGGCCCCAACATTCTTGAGACCGAATGGCATTACTTTGTAACAGTAAGTCCCCCTGTCTGTTATAAATGAAGTTTTTTCTTCATCTATAGGATCCATTTTTATCTGATTATACCCTGAACAGGCATCTAAATAGCTTAATAATTCATGTCCTGTAGTAGCATCAATTAGTTGATCTATATGCGGTAATGGAAAAGAATCTTTAGGACAAGCTTTATTTAGGTCAGTATAGTCTATACAAACTCGCCACTTACCATTCTTTTTAGGTACTACTACAGTATTCGCTAACCAATTCGGATACTTTATCTCGCAGATGGACCCAATTTTTAAAAATTTTTGCACCTCATCTTGAATCACCTGATTTTTGAAAGATCCTTGCTTTCTTTTCTTTTGTTTGACAGGTGAGTATGATAGATCTTCGTTTAATTTGGGGGTCATCACTTGCGGAGGTATAACTGTCATATCGGAATGGGACCAGGAAAAACAATCTACGTTAGTTTTTAAAAATTCGGTCAACTTACCTTTCATTTCTTGGCTTAGGTTGGTCCCAATGTAGATTTTCCTGTCAGGCCAGGGTGCAAATAGTACTACAACTTCCAATTCCTCAATCGTTGTTTTGATGTTTTCATAATCTTCTGGTTCTTGGATGGTATCAGGCCTCGAGTCTACATCTGTTCACCCATGCTTAGTTGAGGCTTGCGTTGAAGCATTCTCAACTGGGTTCTGTGATTGCTATTTTTCTCTTTGCGCTTGAATCTGCTACGGATCATGCTCCGAGACGCTTGTTGG
Source organism: Nicotiana attenuata (assembly GCF_001879085.1). Taxonomy (NCBI): domain Eukaryota; kingdom Viridiplantae; phylum Streptophyta; class Magnoliopsida; order Solanales; family Solanaceae; genus Nicotiana; species Nicotiana attenuata. The sequence continues at coordinate 42 of NW_017685732.1, read as the reverse complement.
TCACCACGGATTTGCCGTATCCCCCATTGTGAAGGAAATTTG
>NW_017685731.1:5132-6637 GCF_001879085.1 Nicotiana attenuata | reverse complement strand
TCAGTGTGATCTATGGCTGAATGGAGGAGGGTGACCACGCTTTCTTTGTTGAAGTTTTTTAGTAGCTGCGGCAATTTTTGCTAAGCCGTCTGCCTCCACGTTCTGTGCTCTCGGAACTTGTTCGAAGCGGCACTCGTCAAACTCGGTCATTAGCCTGTGGACTTTTGATTGGTATTTTTGCAACCTCTGCTCTTTGATTTGGTAAGTCCCAGTGACCTGGTTCACCACGAGCTGAGAGTCGCAATGGAGAACGAGTCGTCGAGCTCCATACTTGACGGCTAGTTTCAAACCTGCAATAACAGCCTCGTACTCGGCTTCGTTGTTAGTCATCTCGGGGCATCGTATGGACTGGCGAATTGTTTCGCCCGTGGGGACCTCGAGAACGAGTCCCAGTCCCGATCCCGAGGCGTTAGCGGCGCCATCAGTGTAAAGAGTCCATAGGTCGGCGTTGGAGGGGGCAGGGCGTGCCTCCAATTCCGCTTCTGGTAATATCTCTGCGCTGAAGTCGGCTATGAAGTCGGCTATGAAGTCGGCAAGTACTTGCGACTTGATGGCGCTCCTTGGGTGATATGAGATATCGTGCTCACTGAGCTCTATGGCCCATCGGGCGAGTCTGCCTGATAACTCAGGCTTGTGTAGGATACTTCTCAAGGGGAAGGTCGTCACTACCTTTATGGGGTGGCATTGGAAATAGGGTCGGAGCTTCCGTGAAGCCACGACCAATGCCAAAGCTAATTTTTCAAGGTGTGGATACCGTGTTTCGGCGTCCACTAAGGTTTTGCTAATATAGTAAATAGGAGATTGTGTACCTTCATTTTCGCGAACTAGGACTGCGCTGACGGCAACCTCGGATACGGCCAAATACACCAGCAGTGGTTCGCCTAGGTTTGCTTTGGCTAGCAGTGGCGGTGAAGACAGGTACGCTTTCAATTTCCTTAGGGCCTCGACGCATTCCTCGTTCCACTGTAACCCATTGTCCTTTCTTAGCACATTGAAAAACTTGTGGCATCTGTCGGAGGACCGTGAGATGAACCTAGACAAGGCGGCTATTCGCCCCGTCAGCTTTTGCACCTGCTTTTTGCTGTTCAGTATCTCTGGTATTGCGTCTATCGCCTTGATCTGATCTGGATTGACTTCGATACCTCGTTGTGATACGAGAAACCCTAAGAATTTCCCTGATGCCACGCCGAAGGCGCATTTCTCGGGGTTCAGTTTCATCCCGTATCTTCTCAGTATCTCGAAGGTTTCTTTCAGATGGTCGATGTGGTCCTCTTTTCTTGTCGACTTTACCAGCATGTCGTCGATATAGACTTCCATAGTCTTACCGAGCTGCTCTTTGAACATTTTGGTTACCAGTCTCTGGTATGTACGCCCCCGTCACTTTTTTGAGTCCCCGAAGGGCTATTACCCTTGTAGCGAGTAAGTCCCTTGGTGGGTGATGAAAGTTGTCTTCTCTTGGTCCTCCTCGGCCATCATGATTTGATTGTAGCCGGAGTAGGCGTCTA
>NW_017685731.1:0-1110 GCF_001879085.1 Nicotiana attenuata | reverse complement strand
AGGTTTTTGAGTTAGGTAGCGGGTTCAAATTAAGAGGGTCTGTCCTTTTGTTTGAATTCGGACTTGAACTTGAGACCCGAATTCATAAATGCAAATTAATTAGCCCTTTTAGAGACAAATAATAAATAGAAACTTATAGTTACTTTAGGACTAGCCTTTAAATAAATAAATTGAGATGAGCCTCGCTACACGAAATGCAAAATTTGCGGGGCCCTCATTAAGCGTTTTATTAAACTATTATAGAAATTCGGGACGTGCCATTTAGCGAATTTTCACGGCCTCCCGCAAAGTTAATAAGACGTTAGCCACTCTAGGTGCGCTTTTAAATAATATTACCTTCTTAAATACGGGTGTGCATTTTATGTGACCCAAATCCAAATCCCAAAACGTCGAATAAGAGGTGCTGAGGATCCGGGTGCATTTCATGTGACGTGATCCAAAAACACGCTCTTAAACGGCGTTCACTTTCGTAAAAATAATTAAAGCGATAAATAATCTCAAAAATTGCATTATAGGTGGGAATGTGTATAAAAACCAGATGTTTAGCCATTTATAATAATTCAAGCGACCGTGCTAGAACCACGGGATCCGGGGGTGCCTAACACCTTCCCTCGGGTCAACAGAATTCCTTATTCGGAATTTCTGGTTCGCAGACTCCAATTGGGAAGTCGAAGTTTTCCTCGATTTGGGATTTAAATTAAATCGGTGACTTGGGACATCAAAAGCCAATCCTATCCCAAGTGGCGACTCTAAAAAATAAATAAATAATCCCATTTCGAATAATGTCACTTTAAATGGAAAAACTCCCTTATACATAATCCTTCGGGATAGGTGTGTAAAAAAGGAGGTGTGACAGCTCTGGCGACTCTGCTGGGGATCGAACCCAGAATTTCGATTCAGGGTTCAAGAATTCGAGCTTAGTACAATTGTTATATTTGGCTTTATCTGATTTTTCTACATGTTCCATGCTATATGTGCTAAATGTTTTACCGCTTTGATATCTGTTGAAATTGTATATATAAACTGTCGCGAATCCCTTCCTCTTTCTGTGTCTTCTACATCATGGAGAAGGGTGCACTTCGTGTAGCTTCTCTTCTGTTTAGTGTCTTT
>NW_017685730.1:4627-6637 GCF_001879085.1 Nicotiana attenuata | reverse complement strand
ATATATATATATATATATATATATATATATATATATATATATATATATATATATATATATCTTGGCTATTTTTAATTTAAAAAATTAAGTAGCTAGGAGGCTATTTTTTTTTTAAAGGACTCAGATCTATTCTTTTGCCTTTTACTAAAGAATACAGTGTGCTCATTGCAGTCAGTTGCATACTCCCATACAGTACTAGTAATATAATTTTTCCGATAGTCCTACAGAATCCAAAGCTGAGACTTATTCCACTAAACTGATAGAGTTATAGAAAACTTAAATAGAAAAGAGGAAATAGATTAGGGTTTATAGGAAACACTTGCTATTTGCAAAAGAAAATAAGGAAAACAATCACATATGACCATTGTCAAGCAAAATAATGGATAACCCTGGCGTTATGTACGTAAATCATGTTATACATGGAATTATTTAATTTAATACATGCTTTATCCATAAAACTACAACATGTTCTATGAAATTACTAATATAAAAGTGAGTAAAAATTATTTTCCTCTCCACCTTTAATTGTTTTAAAAATTAAACTGCTTTATCTCAACACATCATATCTCAAAATTTGACAATTAACTGTGATTTTTTAAATGCCATGTCTATTTTATCTTTTGTATTAATAGCTTCATTCTCATTGAAGATTCTTAGTATAACGATGTATGATTTTTTTTTCTTTTTCGGCAGTAGAGATAAAGTTTGCATTAACTATATAATAAAACATGCGTAAAGAGAGGGTGATGGTGAGGCATCATTAGATTACAACTACTACAGCGATTACTACTATAAGTTCCAGCATTTAATACATTGATGGTAGATCCCTGTCCTGTTTCCATACAAAAAGAGAGATCCCTATGAGGCAATACTGTAGCTTCCATCTGAAGTTGTGGTTGTATTGTTGCCCTAGTGTTTGATGGTGTCAAGTTTCCGACCATGAGTGCTTCCTGTGTGATGTCTCTGGAGGAGGTTGTTCCTATTAGATTTGCATGTAGCTGATCAGTAACAAAAAGTGGTGGTATGTCAAAAATAGTTGGCTTTGCAGAGCATTCCATGTTACTTGCCTCCTTTTGCTAGTATATCTGCTACAAAATTCTGTCTCTGTATGTATGAGTGACTTCTACGTCATGTAGCTGGTGGAGGAGGTGCCTGAACCATACATTGAATTTCTTGTTCAGACATAGTGATATCCTTTATAGTGATGATGATGTTCTAAACGTCAATACCACACAAGAGGGGGGTAATTTGTGTGGTACCCAATTTTCGTTCTAGAAGAACCTGGTTCTTCTAGGTGTACTAACTCTACTGTTTGCGGAATAATAAGTACATAAAATAAAGAACACAGAGATTTTTACGTGGAGAACACCTGGCTCAAAAGGTGAAAAAACCACGACCTACTACTCAGTAGGATTTTCCCAAACTTTCACTAAAATCACTGAGCCAAAACAGCATTTACAAAACTCTTTGTAAACCTAAGGATTAAATCTAATCCCGTTATAGCACACAACCTCAACTGTTGCGACAGCTTCAAGTTAGCATATAACTTGAACACTCTAAGTACCTAATACAATTGCTTCTATGAAAGCTGAAAGGTACAAGTTTAAATCACCTACTACAATTGAACTAGAAATAAAGAAAGACACAATGGAATTGGTTCTTCTATCTCGTTCAAGTAGCTTCAGGAGTGCACACTCAAATCTCACTTAAATTGCTTGCAAAATTGCCCTGCTCTTTTGCTCTCAATTTAGTTTAACTTCTGCGTATGTGCAATTTCCTGTAAAAGAGAACAATCACTGTTATTTAATGAGTTAGTAATTAGAGTTTGATTGAGACTCAATTGTTGATCTTCCATCGAAGTTGAGTCCTTGAAGAACACAAACTCCAACACTATCTTCTATCCGGATTGTGTTCTCTTCACATAAGGAGATTTTCTCTCCTTATCCAATATGCAACCTTTTCGATCAGATCAGGAGATATTGCTGCTTGATCAATGAGACTTATCTCCTT
>NW_017685730.1:0-776 GCF_001879085.1 Nicotiana attenuata | reverse complement strand
CAATCATACCCCTATACAACTTTTGATCAACTGATGAACCAGGTTCATCAACATCTAATTTAGTGGCAGTTGCAATGGGTGTGTCTATTTCTTTAGATTCTTCCATTTTAAACTTTTTGATTAGCTCCTTTGCATACTTCTGCTGATGGATCATGGTTCCATTTGGACTTTGTTTGATCTGTAAGCCTAAGAAGAAGTTAAGTTCACCCATCATGCTCATTTCAAACTCACTCCCCATTAGTTTTGCAAAGTCCTTACTTAGCTTATCAGTGGTGGCCCCAAAGATTATGTCATCAACATATATTTGTACCACAAGGAGATCCTTACCTTTTTCCCTTAAGAATAAGGTACTGTCAATTTTACCTCTCTTGTAGCCATGTTCAAGCAGGAATTTGGACAGTCGTTCATACCATGCTCTTGGGGCCTACTTGAGTCCATAGAGAGCCTTGTCTAGCTTGTACACATGCTCAGGACATTCCTTGCTTTCAAACCCTGGAGGTTGTTTCACAAACACTTCTTCTTTCAGGTAGCCATTTAAGAAGGCACTTTTAACATCCATCTGATGAAGAGTGAATTCCATATGTGCTGCAAAGGCTATGAGAAGTCTGATTGCCTCTAGTCTTGCAACTAGAGCAAAAGTCTCATCATAATCTATGCCCTCTTCTTGGCTGTAACCTTGGACCACCAGTCTTGCCTTGTTTCTTGTAACAATTCCATCTTCATCAAGTTTGTTCCTAAAGACCCATTTTGTACCAATGACTGATCTATCTTTGGGC
>NW_017685729.1:5661-6638 GCF_001879085.1 Nicotiana attenuata | reverse complement strand
AGCGTTCGTTTCCTATTGTGATTTGATGTGTGGCCCGAGTATGGGCGTGTGAAGAATATTTTCGTGTCTCCTATTTGGGAAGTGAAGTACATTTCATGTGGCGGTATGAGTTCAGACTCAGGAAGACTAATGACTGTGTAACGTATATGATGGTGGAAGGTATGTTGAAATACCAAATTGAGGCGAAGCAGGTGGGTTATCTCCTGCGGAGTGTTCTTGAATGGTATGATTCTTATGTGTATTGTTAGAAGATCTCATGTGTAATTGAAGAGTACGTGTTGAAATTTGATAAATTCGAGTCGCTCTAGAGGGTGGACTCAGCTGATGTGGGAATGAATGTGAGATTGTAGAGGATTACAGTACTGGATGATCTGTGTTTTCACAAACTTGTGCATGATTTGAGTTTAATCTCGCTATGGCATTGTGGCATCATTAAGTAAAAGTGTTATGAGTTGTTAAGTGTGTCTTGATATATGGCTTCGAGCCAAGTTGGAGAGAGTATTCAGTGGCTTATGGGTCTTAGACAGTGTGGTCTTGTGCTTGAGTCTCGTGTAGTGAGCCTGGGTTGAGGCATTGCGGTGCTACAACAAGAGGGAATATCAAGTTGATGATGAATCGGAAGGGAAATTAGATGGCTAGAATAGCTTGATAGTGGACCGAATCGGTATGGTAAGGATATGATTAATTCTTCGTATGTGTTCGAGGTAATGAGCCCTTACAGGTATTGTGCAGCGAAGCTCTTGAGTCTTGACAACTTGCTTAGCTTGGTTCAGGTAGAAGGATTCAGTTCGAGCAGGTTTAGCTTGTGCAATGGAATTGGGGAGAGAGTTTTTGATGAGTTTTATCGTGGTTTGGAGACGTATATATTGTCTATGGGCATGCGAAGCATGGGATGTGTAGTGATTTTCTTCTAGATGGGATCAATGGAGAGTTCTCGACTAGTTGGTTACGTAGATGTTTGTGGTTAGGAAAAGGGA
>NW_017685729.1:0-2997 GCF_001879085.1 Nicotiana attenuata | reverse complement strand
CGTGTTTTGATGATTGGAACAAGTTCGTATGATGTTTTGGGGTACGTTGGTGTTTTTGGTTGAGGTCCCGGGGGCCTTGGGGTGATTTCGGGTGATCAAACGGAAGAAAATTTGACTTGGAGTGTTGCAGATTTTCAGCAGCTGTTGCAGGCATAATTTTGCCTTCGCGTTCGCATGGCATAGGTCGCGTTCGCGTAGGCCTGTTTCTGTTGGTCATCGCGTTCGCGGGTGGGACCCCGCGTTCGCGTAGGAGGAGTCTGGGGGCCCAGCTTGGTTTATTCATCGCGTTCGCGATGGTGATGTCGCTTTCGCGTACGAGGGCCTGGGAGTGCATCGCGTTAGCGTCTGGTGCTACGCGTTCGCGTAAAGTAAAAATTGGTCTGTGGAAATTTTGTTCATCGCGAACGCGAGAGGACCCTCGTGTTTGCATAGAAGGAACTGGGCATCACAGAAGGGTTAATTAAGGACATTTCATCCGCGACCCATTTGATATTTCCTCCATTTTTGAACCACCTCAAGAGCTTTTTGGTAGGACTTGAAGAGGATTTTGACGGGAATGGATTGGAGGTAAGTCTCGTGACCTAGAAACGCTATTTATTTGAAGAATCAACCTTTAATTCATGGAAATTGGAGTAAAAATTGGAAAAGCTAGGGCTTGAGTTTTTATACTTTCAAATTGGGATTTGATAGGTCATTTGAGCTCGGATTTGGGAGTTCTTGGTATGTACGGATTCGTGGTGAGACGAAGAATCCGGTAATGTAAGTTTCATAATTTTTCGAGAAGGAGGCCCGGGGCTCGGGTTTTGCTAGTTTCGAGATTTTTGATATATTTTGATTTTTGTTCGATTGGGCGTCGTTCCCTTGGCATGTTGTGATGTATTCGCTCTGATTTTGGTTAGATTCGACGCGCGTGGAGGCCGGTTCGAGGGGCAAAGGCGTCGCGGGCTAGGGATTTCGCCGGTTCGAGGTGAGTAATGATTGTAAATGATATCCTGAGGGTTTGAAACCCCGGATTTGCACCCATAGTGCTATAATGAGGTGACTTGCACGCCGGATAGAGAGCGTGGGGTAGAACACCGTTGGGGATTGTGACTTGGTCCGTCCCGGTTGTTGATTTTACCGCGTATTTCGCTATGACTTGTTGGTTTTTCACTATGACTTGGGCTTATTGCCATATTTGAGGCTTATTGCCGATTGTTTGAACTCCCTATGAGCTATCATCACTGTTTTTCCTCACTATTTGAAATATATTTTGAACTCAGTCCAATGTCATTACACTGTTTCATGAACTCAGCTATATTTTTACTCAACCTGGAGTTTTAACTGATATTTGAACTACTGTTTGAGCTGAGCATTATTGTTTCTTTACTAATGCCCGAGGGGCTTATGATTATTTTTGGACTGATTGAGGCCGAGGGCCATATGTGAGGATATGCTGAGTGATGTGAGGAGGCTTTCAGGCCTCGAGTGTAACGTGAGATGGCTTTCAAGGCCTCATGTTGATATGTACAGGCTTTCAGGCCTTATGATGATATAGCGCTTGGGCTGTAGGAGCCCCTCCGGAGTCTGCACACCCACAGTGAGCGCGGGTACCCATTTAGAATTGGGCAGTGGTAACAATGACACTGTCGTACGTGTTTTGGTCAGGTAACAATGGCTGACCAGTCAGGTAACAATGGCTGACCAGTGGTAACAATGGCACTGAAACACGCGTTGGGTCAGGTAACAATGGCTGACCGGTCAGGTAACAATGACTGACTAGTAATGAAAATCATGCCCGAGGGGCGAACTTTTATGTGCTCATCTTGCATACTTATTTGCATTTTTACCTGCTATGCTGTAGTATTTGTGCCCGAGGGGTGGATTTTCTGTGTTAATCAGCACTAACTATTTTGAACAGTTTTCGTAATTATTGAAAGGACCATTTTCAAAAAGAGATTTGAACTGAGCCGAAACATTTCTAAAGAGTTCTCTCATTTCACTGTTTTTTTTCTCAGAAATTGTACCCGGCTTCTGTATAGCCCGTTGGTTGCTTTACGTGATTTCTTGCTGCTCAGTTATTATTTACTTCTATTACTCACTGAGTTGGAAGTACTCACTTTACTCCCTGCACCTCGCATGCAGTTGCAGGTATGGTTTACCCGGTAGCGGGTTATTAGCGGATTGAAGGTATTTCTATTGTAGCTGAGCAAGGTGACCGCCAGCGTTCGCGGCACGGGACTTCGTCCTTTGATTTCAGATCGTAATTTGGTATATTATTGGCCCTGTAGTTGTGTTCATACTTCATTAGTTGCTCGTGACTTGTGACACCCCGGTCGGGTTGAGTTGGGTTGTAAATACCATTTACTATGTCATTAAGTTGTATTTATCTATTCATTTATGTTTTAAAATTGTTAAAGAAACGAATTGGGTTAGTTGGCTGGCCTTGTCTTCACGAGAGGCACCATAACGATCGGGTATGGAAATGGGGTCGTGACAGGAGCCTTTACTTTTCGCTTCTGTAGCCTGTGTTGCCCGTGAGTTTTCGAGTTTTGGGGATTTGTTTTGAACTTGTGATATTGAGTTGTACATGCCGAGCGGCATTCAGTACAGTTTCTTTTAGTATTTAATTTGGTTTCCTCTATTTTTCCGCAATTATTATATCTCCGCAATATTAGGCTTACCTGGTCGTGGGGATTAGGTGCCGTCATGACATGTTCACAGTTGGTGAACTAGGGTCGTGACAAGTTGGTATCAGAGCTCTAGGTTCATAGGAGTCACGGAACACAGGCCGGTTTATTAGAGTCTCGCTGATCGGTACGGAGACGTCTGTACTTATCTACGAGGGGCTATGTAACTGTTTAGGAAAAATCTCTGTTTCATTTGAATTCCTTGTCGTGCGATATTTTGGACATCAATTCTAAACTTCTGACTTCTATTCTCTCACAGATGGTGAGGACACGTGCTACTCGAGATGATCAGGCACCCGCGCCCCCTACTGCAGCCGCCAGCGGCCGG
>NW_017685728.1:5743-6638 GCF_001879085.1 Nicotiana attenuata | reverse complement strand
TTACCCCTCGGAACCATGGAAGCCGTAACAGTAAAGCTGGGACTGATCAGTGTAATCTTTTACGNGGGTAAATAGGGGTCTATTGAAGTTTCTTATCTGGATGCTGAATCATGGATGATAGAGAGGCCAATGCATCGGCAAACTCGTTCTGGACTCTGGGAACATGCTGGAACTCTGTCTTTTATGAACCTCTTTCTCAACTCCTGTACATGATGCAAATACGGGAGTATCTTGGAGTTCTTGGTCGCCCATTCTTCTCGGACCTGATGTATAAGCAACTCCGAATATCCAATCACTAGCAACTCTTGGACGTTCATGTCAATGGCCATCTTGAGCCCCAAGATGCAAGCTTCGTACTCGGCCATATTGTTGGTGCATGGGAACCTGAGCTTGGCAGATACCGGATAATGCTGGCCGGTTTCTGATACTAGGACTGCTCTTATGCCAACTCCTTTGAAATTTGCTGCTCCATCGAAAAACATCCTCCAACCGTCATAGGATTCTGCAATGTCCTCTCCTATGAAGGATACCTCCTCATCAGGAAAATACGTCTTCAGAGGCTCGTATTCTCCATCCACAGGGCTTTCAGCGAGGTGATCTGCTAGGGCCCGTCCTTTGATTGCTTTCTGAGTCATGTAGACAATGTCAAATTCACTCAGCAGGATCTACCACTTGGCTAGCTTGCCGGTGGGCATGGGATTCTGAAAGATTTACTTTAATGGGTCCATTCTTGATATGAGATACGTGGTGTAAGCACAGAATAATGCCTCAACTTCTGAGCTACCCAAGTCAGAGCACAACAGATGTGCTCTAGTAAGGAATACCGGGCCTCGTACGGGGTGAACTTCTTGCTGAGATAATAAATGGCCTGCTCTTTTCTCCCCGTTTCATCATG
>NW_017685728.1:0-1064 GCF_001879085.1 Nicotiana attenuata | reverse complement strand
CTCGCCAGATGTCCGCCTTCATTTCCTTCAGCAACCCGGCAATCTTCAACCCTCTTTAGGAACTTCTTTTCCAGCTCCACTATGCCCCACTCCAAACAGATCAGTCGTTTGTTGGCGCTGACAGCCATATGTTTCCATTCTCCAATTAGCTTTTGATTGGCTTCTTGTATTTCACGGTGCTCATTTTCACATTCCCTCATCCTCTTGTGCAGTTGGTTGTACTTTACCTGTGCTTCAGCCTTTTCATCAATAATCCTGTGACCTCGAACAAATCTGGGCTGACCTAAATCGTTGTGATTGTCCTCCAGCCAGCCTAGATAGTGTGGAGCACAACCAGCATGGTAGCGATCTGGCTCGATGGTGTCTCTTCCCAAGATAATTTTGCTATGCCACATATGCTGAGCCTTGTACGGACTGTCGTCATCTTGGAAGTCGGCTCGAAAATGGCTCATCTTGTCAACCCATGGTATAACCTGCTTCCTACTTGCCTGTCTCATAACCCGGATAGGGACATATGGGTAAGTCCCTCTTAAACCGATCAATATCAGAAATGGAGCATCCCTAGACCGTATGATGAATTCTTCAGTAGGGAACCACTCAAACATCCATTGCACCCGGTCTTCAGTAAGATTGTCGAAGAGCTCGACCCACTCTCTAGCATTTACTCGCAGTACAACATAATTGAGGTTTATAAAAAGAGGGAGTATGATCGCTATGATCCTTTTATAATTGCAGAAAGAGTTAGGAAAGTGTAATATGCTCCATATCCATTGCGGAGGGATAAGGCTTATTGGTTGGTTGTAATAAAAACAAAGCCTATTGGTAGAGTGGAAGTTGAGAATGTGCTAGATGCTGCTTACCAAAACGATACCTCAAGTGTTAACCAAATGGTGGATGATCAGTTAGAAAATTACTTAGAGTATCCTCAACGCATATTATAAGAATTTGATATGGAGGAAATATCAATCATAGAAAATGAGGATGAAGAATCACCTAATGAAAATGAAATAAGTGAAGAGCAAGGATTTTTCAGACGAGGAAGGATACGTCGACGAAGACGACTA
>NW_017685727.1:3510-6638 GCF_001879085.1 Nicotiana attenuata | reverse complement strand
CGGTCCGCACAAATGTAACGCGGACCGCGTCAGGGCAGCGCAGTCGCGCAAAAACGACAGCGGATCGCGCTGAGCTAGGGTTTCCGGGTGCTAAGTTAGGGGTGCATATTTTGCCATTCTTGCTCAAGTTATTACACCTACTTTGTCCCTACTCGGTTCACCCATTAATCAAGCATATTTGGTGCATTACCCTAGTTTTAAACTAACCTAAACTAACAGTTAAATGAATAGAAGAAGCTAAACTACTGAACAAGCTATATAAAAAAATGAAAATAAGAAATTAAATTAATCACAAGTGCATGAAATGTTACCGAGTTTATGAGGATTGAGTGCAAATAGTCCAAGAAGTCAGAAAAGTAGTCTTAGAAGGGGATGAATAGTATCCTATAGTTCTGAGTGTTCAAAGTGAGAAAAGGGTAAAATGAAGCCCTAGGGCCCCATTTATAGAAAAACTGGGGGCCCCACACTCACCTACCAGCGCGGCTGCACAAAACTGACCGCGGACCGCGCCGGGTTTCAAAATCCAAAGTTTCAGAAGGCAACCTAGCCCGGCCGCGTTGGAGTGCACCGCGGACAAGAAGGTCCACCGCGGGCCGCACAAATTTGATCGCGGCCGCGGTGGAAAACATCAGAGAACCCTGCAATTTTAATCATGCCAGCGCGGCCGCGCAAAAGTGCACCGCGGTCCGCACTGGCAACTTCAGAGACTACCAGATGTTTTTCCTTTATTTTGCACTGCTTCAACACAAACCCTGCAACATCTCACAGACAATTAGCTCAAAAATCCTAAGCTACAAAGAAAATCAAAGACAGAGAAAAAAAAAGACATGGGTTGCCTCCCAAGAAGCGCCTGATTTAACGTCGCGGCACGACGGAAGTTACCATTAAATCACTTCAAATCAAGAAGCGCCACCACGTGGCTCTCATCAAATTCTCCAAGAAACAAATGAAATCTCGTCCAACAAGTTTGTTAACCATCCGATCAATGAATGGCAAGGAGTAATAGTCACTTTGGGGCTATTTGTTCAAATTACCATAGTGCATGCAAAACCGCCAACCTGTATCTGGTCTTGTAGGTTGCCACACATCATGGAAATTAGGCATCATTTCATGCCCTACTGCAGGTATTCTCTGTTGAGGGTCCAAAAATAGAGGTGTTGCAACATCCTCCAGGATAATATCGGGCTCAAAAATTGTGAGGCAGAGGTGTGACTCAACTTGTTTCACTTCCAATACCGGAGGCACCTCGATTGTTGGCTTTTCTAGTGAAGTTTCCCGGTGATCAAGGTCCAATGACATTTTACTGGGTTCACACGATTCCATGACATGTAAAGCATCTATGCACATGACTCTACTTGCATCATCATTTACATCACGATCTAGAGGTGCGGCCACAAGGGGATCTTCAACATTGATCACAGAACTTGTCTCGTCCATTATCACAGCTATGACAATGTCAACAAATGAGCATACCTCGGTGCCATTAGGTTGCCTCATGGACTTGCATACAGGGAAAACAACCTTCTCATCACCCACTCGGAATGTCAGCTCTCCCGCTTCGACATCAACCAATGCCTTCCCCATAGCTAGGAAAGGTCTCCCAAGAATGATCGGAACTTCAAAGTCCACTTCACAATCCAATATAACAAAGTCGGCCGGCAAGATGAATTTATCAACACGGACAAGTACGTCGTCAATTATACCCAAAGGCCGCTTTATTGACCGATCCGCCATTTGAAGTCGCGAGGTTGACCAATTCCCAATGTCTTGAAAACCGAATAAGGAATCAAGTTTATGTTAGCCCCCAAGTCACAAAGGGCTTTGGCAAAGTCTGCACTTCCGATAGTACAAGGGATAGTGAAAGCTCCGGGATCCTCAAGTTTCGGGGCCATAGAGTGAACGATAGAACTTACTTGATGCGTCATTGGTATTGTTTCACACTCCATTGACCTTTACTTTGTCACTAACTCCTTCATAAACTTGGCGTACCCCGGCATCTGCTCCAGTGCCTCCACCAAGGGTAAATTGATTGTAAGACTCTTCATCATGTCTATGAAATTTTTGAATTGGTGATCACTCTTGTGCTTTGCCAACCGTTGAGGATATGGGGGAGGTGGCCTAGGCAAAGGTGCCTTGGCTTTGGGCACCACTGGCTCGGGCATATCAATCACGTGTTCCTTAGACGGGTTCACGACATCTTGTGTTTCCTCCTTGGCCTCATCAATATCTATCCTCACCTCATTGTTTACATGTGTCCCAACCACATCATCAACAACCAAAGGGGCATTGTCACCCCGCAACTCAACACCATCATCTACAACTCGCTTTTCTCTTGAGGCATGCACATCACCGCCTCTCCCACTTCTTGTTGTAACTGCCATTACTTGATTGCTGTTCCCGCCCTTCGGATTCACTACTATGTCACTTGGTAGAGCACCTTTGGGGCGGGTATTCAAAGCTTGAGAAATTTGGCCTATTTGCACTTCTAGGTTACGGATAGATGTGTTATGAGAAGCCAATTGTACATCAGAGTCTTGGTTCTTTTTCATCATCTGCTGAAACATATTTTCAATTTTACCCAAATAACCTTCGAAAGAACTCGGACCTTGAGAAGGGAAGGGAGGTGGATTGTACGGTTGTTGGTACATGGGGGGCATTTGAAAGCCTTGCCCCCTTCCACCATTATTCCACCCTCCTTGATTGTTATTGTTGTTACTCCAATTTTATTGTTCCCGTTCCAATTGCCTTGATTGTTACCTTGATTACCCCAATTGTTGTTCTAATTGTTGTTATTCCAATTGTTACCGCCTTGTTGTTGGTTATTGTTATTCCAATTACCGCCGCCTTGTTGATTCCCCCAAATGCTTTGGGGACGCCATTGTTGATTCCCTTTATTTCCTCTATTTCCTTGGTAGTTATTGACATATTGACATTCCTCACTTTGATCATCGTAGGACTCATTCGAATAACCACCACCATCATTGTTGTTGTCAAATTGATCACCATTACCTTGAGGTTGTTGTTGCCCTCTTTGCCTCCTTTTTAACATAGAGACACTCTCCATTGCATTGACTTGGCGCGGGTTTTAGACTTGTTGCAATTGCGCCTTCGCCAATTGATTCATAGTT
>NW_017685727.1:0-752 GCF_001879085.1 Nicotiana attenuata | reverse complement strand
GGCCGCGGTGGAGTTGGCGCGGCCGCATAGAAATGAGCGCGGGCCACTTTGCTTGGAAGGGGTCAAATTTTTGGCTCTCTGAATCTCTGCTCCGCGGACCGCGTAAAAGTGTAGCGCGGCCGCGAAGCCTGACCGCGGACCGCGTGGTTATGACCGCGGCCGCGTAGCCTTCCCTTTGAATAAGCCAGTCTCTGAACCTCCTAGTGCGGCCGCGGTCACAGTTGCGCGGTCCGCACTAGGGCCTCTTTACTTCAACTTCCTTGATCTTTGACACTTGAGCAGGTTTCACTCCTTTGTTAGGGGATATTTGACTTTCGTTGCTTTGTCGATCAAACCTGCAATCAAGTACAACTTGTGAGCATTTTGGGACTATTTTGTAGCAATTTATAACCAAAGCGTAGGCAAGTAGGGGTATAAAACACATTAAAATCCTAACTTATCAGCACCCACATTGCAAGCCTATACCCTTTTTATTCTTAATTAACATTGTTTTGATCCTTTTTCCTCTTATAGCACTTTATTTGTGAGCTGAACGCTAAAACAATTAAGAAGGAACTAAGTGTGGGGTGGCTTTTGAGTGGAACCAATAAAAGGAAGAAAGGTGCACTGTTTTTTTAAAATAATACACCACTAGCGGAAATTAAAAAAAAAAGAATAATCTAGAAAAAAAAAAAGAAAAAAAATAAAGATGAATACATTGTTATCTTGTTCTTGATAGTGGGTATGAATTAATGTAGTGCTTAAAGAAGAAG
>NW_017685726.1:3633-6639 GCF_001879085.1 Nicotiana attenuata | reverse complement strand
TCATGAATCACCCTCCAATCCAAACTTAATGAACTTGAAATCTCAAAATCCTACAACCGATGCTGAAACCAACCAAATCATGTCCGATTGAACTAAAATTTTGCATACAAGTCATACTCAACACTACAGACCTATTCTAACTTCCGGAATAGGATTCCGACCCCGAGATCAAAATTTCACTATCTGTCCGAAAACTCCTAAAATTCAACTATCGGCATTTCAAGCTTAAATAATTTACGGACCTCCAAAACACAACGCGGACACGCCTCTAATCCCAAAATCATCCAATGGAGCTAACGGAATCGACGGAATTCCATTCCGAAACCGTCTTCACACTGCTTTGGTTATGGTCCAAATTCTAAAGCTTAAGCTCTCAATTAGGGACTAAGTGTCCCAAAACACCCCGAAACCCAAAACGAATCATCCCGGCAAATCAAAATAGCATAAATAAACTCGGGGAAAGCAGTTAATAGGGAGCTGGAATACCACTGGCTGCTGGAAGAGCAGAATGAACGGGGCGACTCATATAACCCCTACCATGGCGAACTACAGCTGGAGCACGGGCACCAGAATAATGGCCCAACTCTCGAGACCTCTTGGCCTTTCTCTCCTCTCTATCCCGAGCAAGCATGCCCTCTACTCTCCTAGCAATGCTCATCACATGTTGATAAGCAATATCCATATCTAACTACCGAGCCATGCTAGACCTGATGCTGGGAATGAGTCCCTCAATAAACTGGCACACACTTTCACGAACTGTAGAAACCAAGGCCGGTTCATGTCTAGCCAAGTCAGTGAAACGGACAGCATACTCCGAAACAGTCATAGTACGCTAGTGTAAATGCTCAAACTCCGCACGCCATGCGTCCCTGAGGCTCTGAGGAACATACTCCCTCAAGATCATATCTGAAAACTGTGTCCATGTAAGGGAAGCTGCCTCAGCCGGACTGTCCAACTCAAAAGTACGTCACCATTGATATGCTGCTCCTCGAAGCTGGAAGGCAGTGAAAGAAACCCCACTCGATCCCGATATACCCATAGTGCGGAGGATACGGTGGCACTCCTCCAGAAATTCCTGAGAATCCTCTGATGCTAGACGATTAAATGTAGGAGGCTTGTACTTATTGAACCTCTCAAGCCTCCGCTGATCATCCTCCGAAGTTGATGCCCTATTCTCGATCTGAACTAGGGCTATAGGCGGTACCGGTATAACCTCTACTGCTCTAGGGTGCGGGTGGCAAGAGTCTGTGCTCCTCCCCTGGCCTGAGATGTGGCTGCAGCAATGGGAATCAACCCTGCCTGAGCTAAAGTGGTGTACATGCTCATGAACTGCGCGAGGGTCTCCTGGAGAGCTGGAGTAGTAGTAGGCATATCAGGTTCCTGGGCTCCGGCAGGAGCTACTGGTGGATCCTCTGTGGCAGCTTGCACGGGTGCGTTGGCTGCACCACGTGACCTCTACCCCAGCCCCGGCCCCGACCTCTGGCAGCTTCAGTAGGGTCGCGGGTGCCTGGTCATCTCCGGTAGCACGTGTCCTCACCATCTTTGAGAGAATAGAAGACAAAGGTTTAGAATTTTGATATCAAATATCTCGCACGACAAGGAAATCAAATGAAGTGGAATTTCCCTAACAGTTACACAGCCCCTCGAAGATAAGTGCAGACGTCTACCGATCCGCGAGACTCCAACAAACCGGCTTGTGATTCATGACTCCTATGAACCTAGAGCTCTGATACTAACTTGTCACGACCCAAGTTCTCCCTCCGTGAACTATCGTGAAGGCACCTAGTCTCTACGGCTAGGTAAGCCTAATAATTTGCGGAAAAGGAATTTAAAAGTACAACTAGCCATCTAATAGGTAAATATAGATAAAGTGTTTAAAATGCCGCTCGACATATATAATAATAACACTCTCGACCAATAATAACACTTCCAAAACCCGGAATGTCATGAATCACAAGCTAAAGAAAAATACATAAGGTTTCTAACTCCAGAAGTTTAATAACGAGGAAATACAAGGAAAGGGAAAAAAAGCCTATAACTGAAGGGAGAATAGAGATGGACGTCTAGGTCTGCAGACGTCGCAGATATACCTTGAAGTCTCTGAATCACCTCGCCTCACGGATAGTATGGCTGAGAAGAAGAACCTGGATCTGCAAACAAAAAACATGTGCAGGAAGGGGCATGAGTACACCACAGCGGTACCCAGTAAGTGCCAAGACTAACCTCGGTCGAGTAGTGACGAGATCAGGTCAGGGCCCTACTGGTTATATGTATAAAAAGGTAAAATAATGAGAAATGAGACAGTATAATTAAAATGCTAACAGTAAATAAAGATGAAATCACAGGAAGAAATAACTCAACACACAGAGATAGCAACAGGGGATCTCCCAGGATAACGTCCCGTAGTCCCAAACGTAAATGAATAGAGAATCTCCCGGGATACCGTCCCGTAGTCCAAATCGTAAATTTGTAGGGGATCTCCCAGGATAACGTCCCGTAGTCCCAAATGTAGATGTACAGGGGGATCTCCCGGAATACTGATCCGTAGTCCTAAAGTAAATAGGCAAGGGGGGATCTCTCGGAATACCATTCTGTAGTCCCAAAGTAAATACGCAACCAAATCAATATGCACAACAGTCTCAGCCAAGAAGTATACAGTTTAATCAAGTTAGCATCAAAGAAATAGGTAATTCCTAACCTAATCATGCTGCACGTTATCCAAGTAAGACAATTTAACAGATAAGACAGTTAAGGCATGTAGACATGCTTTCCTAAGCTAAGCAGGAGACTACATGAACTAGTACTCTCAATTAAAGGAAATACACAGATATTTGCTTAATGAAAATGGTGTTTTCTCAACAATTAGCACGTGTGCGCACTCGTCACCTCACGTACACGACATTCATATAACAACATAACCAAAAATCAAAGGGGAGTTCCCCCACACAAGGTTAGGCAAGCCACTTACCTCAAATCAAGCTCAAATCAATCCGAAACCACGCTCTT
>NW_017685726.1:0-2483 GCF_001879085.1 Nicotiana attenuata | reverse complement strand
GTCTAACCATACCAAAATCACTCAAATCCGATGCCAAAATCTCGATCAAAGTCCCAAAATTCGGCCTAAGAACTTTTCACAAATTTTCCTAATTTTTCACCCCAAATCCCAAAATAAATGATAAAATTAAGCTTAGATTAACGGGAAATAATCAAAAGGGAGTTAAGAATTATTACCCACAAACTTCCTCCGAAAATCTCTCCAAATTTCGCCTCCTACCGAGCTCTCAATCCAATTTATGAGTTATGAACTCAGCCCACGATTTTGGAATTTAAATTCTGCCTTGATGTGACCTTTTTTGCGAACGCGAGACCACTATCGCGAACGCAATGAACAAAATCCCACTGGGCAAATTTCCTCCTTCGCGAACGCGAGGACCATGTCGCAAACGCGAAGGCTAAAGGGTCCACACCTTCGCGAACGCGAGAGCATCATTGCGAACGCAAAGCACAACTCAGCTGCCTCTCCCAGATTCTCTACGCGAACGCGAGACCTCCTCACGAACACGATGAAGGATTTCTCTGCAACAAAACACCAGAAAATCTACCACTCCTCTAAGTCCAAAAATGAGCCGTTGAGCATCCGAAACACACCCGAGGCCCCCGGGACCTCAACCAAACATACCAACCAATCCTAAAACACCATACGAACTTAATCGAGCCCCAAAATCACATCAAACAACACTAAAATCATGAATCACCCTCCAATCCAAACTTAATGAACTTTAAATCTCAAAATCCTACAACCGATGCTGAAACCAACCAAATCATGTCCGATTGAACTGAAATTTTGCACACAAGTCATACTCAACACTACAGACCTATTCTAACTTCCGGAATAGGATTTTGACCCCGAGATCAAAATTTCACTATCTGTCCGAAAACTCCTAAAATTCAACTATCGACATTTCAAGCTTAAATAATTTACGGACCTCCAAAACACAATGCGGATACGCCCCTAATCCCAAAATCACCCAATGGAGCTAACGGAATCGACGGAATTCCATTCCGGAACCGTCTTCACACTACTTTGGTTACGGTCCAAATTCTAAAGCTTAAGCTCTCAATTAGGGACTAAGTGTCCCAAAACACCCCGAAACCCAAAACGAATCATCCCGGCAAATCAAAATAGCATAAATAAACTCGGGGAAAGCAGTTAATAGGGAGCTGGAATACCACTGGCTGCTGGAAGAGCTGAATGAACGGGGCAACTCATATAACCCCTACCATGACGAACTACAGCTGGAGCACGGGCACCAGAATAATGGCCCAACTCTTGAGACCTCTTGGCCTCTCTCTCCTCTCTATCCCGAGCAAGCATGCCCTCTACTCTCCTAGCAATGCTCATCACATGATGATAAGCAATATCCATATCTAACTACCGAGCCATGCTAGACCTGATGCTGGGAATGAGTCCCTCAATAAACTGGCAAACACTCTCACGAACTGTAGAAACCAAGGCCGGTTCATGTCTAGCCAAGTCAGTGAAACGGACAGCATACTCCGAAACAGTCATAGTACCCTAGTGTAAATGCTCAAACTCCGCATGCCATGCGTCCTTGAGGCTCTGAGGAACATACTCCCTCAAGAACATATCTTAAAACTGTGTCCATGTAAGGGAAGCTGCCTCAGCCGGACTATCCAACTCAAAAGTACTTCACCATTGATATGCTGCTCCTCGAAGCTGGAAGGCAGTGAAAGAAACCCCACTCGATCCCGATATACCCATAGTGCGGAGGATACAGTGGCACTCCTCCAGAAATTCCTGAGAATCCTCTGATGCTAGACGATTAAATGTAGGAGGATTGTACTTATTGAACCTCTCAAGCCTCCGCTGATCATCCTCCGAAGTTGATGCCCTATTCTCGATCTGAAATAGGGCTATAGGCGGTACCGGTATAACCTCTGGGATTTGACCAAACTGAACTCACTGCTCTAGGGTGCGGGCGGCAAGAGTCTGTGCTCCTCCCCTGTCCTGAGATGTGGCTGCAGCAATGCGAATCAACCCTGCCTGAGCTAAAGTGGTGTACATGCTCATGAACTGCGCGAGGGTCTCCGGGAGAGCTGGAGTAGTAGTAGGCGTATCAGGTGCCTGGGCTCCGGCAGGAGCTACTGGTGGCTCCTCTGTGGCAGCTTGCACGGGTGCGCTGGCTACACCACGTGCGCGTCCTTGATCTCTACCCCGGCCCCGGCCCCGACCTCTGGCAGCTTCAGTAGGGGCGCGGGTGCCTGGTCATCTCCGGCAGCACGTGTCCTCACCATCTTTGAGAGAATAGAAGACAAAGGTTTAGAATTTTGATATCAAATATCTCGCACGACAAGGAAATAAAATGAAGTGGAATTTTCCTAACAGTTACACAGCTTCTCGAAGATAAGTGCAGACGTCTACCGATCCGCGAGACTCCAACAAACCGGCTTGTGATTCATGACTCCTATGAACCTAGAGCTCTGATACCAACTTGTCACGACCCAAGTTCTCCCTCC
>NW_017685725.1:5696-6639 GCF_001879085.1 Nicotiana attenuata | reverse complement strand
ACCATTTTTAAACTGACAAGATTTTTCTTTAATTGAAATAGGGGTAGAAAGTTTTCGTTGGTTTCGGAGAAACCCTCCTTAAGGAAAAAGCAAGCACCAAAACAGGTTTGACCATAAATTCTCAGGACCCTCCTGGAAAATGGGACTTAGGTTAAATTTCAAAACAATCATGATAGCATAATCTAGCATAAATATAAGTTGGTTTCAAAGTTTGCATGCTTAAGATAGGACTCAATTATGAGATTTCAGGACCCTCCTGGACAATGGGACGTAGTTTTAAGGTCTGTTTAGATAGCAAGATATAGTGGAAGTCGTACCTTTAGTAGATATGACTTAGGTTAAAACTGTTTTTTAACTAGAAGTTGTCAGGACCCTCCTGGGTAATGGGGAGTAGTTAAGACCTCTTAGATAACAAATGTAGTGGGAGTAATACCTTTAGAAGATATAACTTAGGTTCGTAATTGTTAGGAGTTGTCAGGACCTCCCTGGATAATAGGACTTAGATTTCAAATTCTTATAATAGTTGGTAGAATAATTCAGTTTAACACTCACATTTGTGCCCAGCCACCAAACTGGGGCAGAAAATTTTCTTTGTTTTGTTGAAGTCAGGCGCCCACCTGGAGAACAAGGGAATACATTTCAAGTTCAGCAATCAGGAGCCCACCTGGAGAGCAAGGGAATACATTTCAAGATTCAGCAATCAGGCACCCACCTGGAGAACAAGGGAATACATTTCAAATTTCAGCAATCAGGCGCCCACCTGGAGAACAAGGGAATACATTTCAAATTTCAGCAATTAGGCGCCCACCTGGAGAACAAGGGAATACATTTTAAGTTCAGCAGTCAGGCGCCCACCTGGAGAACAAGGGAAGTACAATTCAAATTTTAGCTTTCAAATTTTTAGTAATATTTGGTAACATGATGCGCCCAGCCACCAAACTGG
>NW_017685725.1:0-1370 GCF_001879085.1 Nicotiana attenuata | reverse complement strand
ACGACCCTAGTTCACCAATTGTGAACACGTCATGACGGCACCTAGTCTTCACGACTAGGTAAGCCTAAACACATTGCGGAAGTAACAACATTTGCGAAATTTACATTCGAAGCTAAATAACATGAGTAATGTATACAGTTGCCGCCTGGCACATACACTTTAATACAAAATACTGAAATAACCTCCAAGACCCTGAAACTCACGGGCAACACAGGCTATAAGAAATCTTACACTGCTCTAGTCACCAGAATAGTCTAATGCAAGGAGGGATCGAAATAACATCTCTCAACTATGGATAAAATGAGAAGGAGACTTTGCGGATCTGCGGACGTAGCAGATATATACCTCAAGTCCCCAATACGCCCCCTGACAGCTACTGACGGTACGCCTGCTCAGAAACACCTGGATCTGCACATGAAAAACATGCGCAGAAGAGGCGTGAGTACACCACAGCGGTACTCAGTAAGTGCCAAGCCTAACCTCGGTTGGGTAGTGACGAGGAAAAGGTCAGGGCCCTACTGAGACAGAAACAATAAAATAGCGAGATATTAACAGTATCGAAATCTGAAGAAAACAAATGAACACAACGATGTGATAAGACAGATGAAGTACGGGCACCAGAGTAATGACCCGACTCTCGAGACCTCTTGGCCTCCCTCTCCCCTCGCTCCCTGGCGAGCATACCCTCAATCCGTCTAGCAATGCTCACTACCTGCTGGTAGGGAATATCCATCTCTAACTCTCGGGCCATGCTGGACCGGATGGGCGGAATAAGACCCTCGATAAACCTCCGCACTCTCTCCCGAACTGTAGCAACCAAAGTCGGTGCATGCCTGGCCAGCCTGGTATAACGGATGGCATACTCTGAAACTGTCATAGCACCCTGGCGCAAGTGCTCAAACTCTGCGCGCCATGAATCTCTGAGGCTCTGGGGAACAAACTCTCTCATAAACATGTCCGAGAACCGGGTCCAAGTCAGTGAAGCAGCCTCGACTGGACTGTCTAACTCATAAGTGCGCCACCAATCATAGGCAGCTCCCCGAAGCTGAAAGGCAGTGAAAGAAACCCCGCTGGACTCCACTATGCCCATAGTGCGAAGAATACGATGACACTCCTCTAGAAATCCCAAGGCATCGTCTGATGCTAAGCCACTGAACACTAGGGGATCATATTTCTTAAACCTCTCAAGTCTCCGCTGCTCGTCCTCTGAAGCAGCTGACCCATCCTCGAGCTGAACTGGTGCTGCAGGCGGTGGGGGAATAATCTCGGGAACCTGCTCAACCTGCACTCGCTGCTCAGGAGTGCGGACGGCGGGAGTCTGTGCTCCTCCCCCGGCCTGGGATGTGGCTGCAGCGAGGGGAAGCAACCCC
>NW_017685724.1:4625-6639 GCF_001879085.1 Nicotiana attenuata | reverse complement strand
AT
Source organism: Nicotiana attenuata (assembly GCF_001879085.1). Classification (NCBI taxonomy): domain Eukaryota; kingdom Viridiplantae; phylum Streptophyta; class Magnoliopsida; order Solanales; family Solanaceae; genus Nicotiana; species Nicotiana attenuata. The sequence continues at coordinate 6,637 of NW_017685724.1, read as the reverse complement.
ATATATATATATATATATATATATATATATATATATATATATATATATATATAAAACCCAATACAAGACAGAGGAATCTATAATCAGACTGACTCTTCTCTTTCCAAAAGTGGAATGCTTCTTTTATGCCATTATCTTCCTGCCAAACCAACTAGTTCGATCCAACCCAGCGGACTTAGAGCAAGAAATGCGTACTTTCTGAATAAGCGTATCATGTTTAAATAGTTCCAACCTATTCTAAGATAAGATTCGAAGAGCAGATTAGCCGTAAGCAGATGACTAATTGTCTCTGTAAATCACTGATTATCCGTTAAGAAAATTGAATAATCCGCCCCCAAACCGATAAGCCGTTAATGAAAAAAAATTAATCTGTTCCCCATCCGTTAAACCGTTAATCCGATACCAATAAGCCATTAAGCTTCAGTTTCGGTTCGATTTTGAACCTAAGTTAAAGTGAACTTTTTAACTATGCCAAATGACCATTCATATGAAGTTTTATGTAAGGAGACTATAGAATAACTAATGCACATAAATGAGTTAAAATAATTGACGCCAAGGGTAATGGGCAAGTGAATTAAAAGTTAAATATTATGTTTATACGTAACTCGAGGGTGGAAGAAATCATATGATATCTATAACGTTAATGAACCTAATAATCGACATAGAGCGACCATTTAAGCATGTATGAACTTAATGACTTTAATCAATTATGTCAAGTCGAACATGCTATGAAAGTCAAGAGTATGTGTATTATTCGTGGAGGTAAAATCAGTATAATATCTCATAATTAATTTAGCTACTTCTGATTTTTTTATCTAAATAAAAATAATGTCTCAACTTATCGACGGCGCAATTTTATTCTTTAAGTATTAAACGTAATAACTCAGGTAAATGTTGACTAACCGTCCAAATAAATCAGATAAACACAAAACTTATGTTAAAGTGAATAGTATGAATGAACAAATTTGATTAAGGCATGATCGAATAACTATAATAGAACAAATTACTCCATAGCCATAACGAAGAAATAAGATCTTACCTCAAACTTGTCTTGGCCCATGTTGCTATGTGTTATTACATATTGAGTAGCTATAAAATCATTAGGCTTGTCTCTTTATAATTATAATCTAACGAGAGTTTACCTTACTATGCACTATAGGAGTTACCTTAGATTGGTCGCTTGGGATGATCTTTAGCCATTATTCGAGCACTTTTCTTCAAGTTGTGATTAAAGTCACAACTTGGCGTCTCACTTGTTCATCTATTATTATTCTCTACCTCGCTACTTAAACTTTGTGTCACTTTGATTACTCTTCTAAGAAACCATATTAACCCGAACACTGAAATGGGGTCCACTTCATGCGACAAGTTAGTGTCAGCTTAACACATGGCTTTTGTGAATGGAAAACCATCAACGGTTCCAAAATTACATGATTATGTCGATCGAATATTTAGGAATTAAAGAGAACAACATACGAACTTTATTTTGACATCTAACATGACAGAATGCACTGATGTTAGATGAGAAGAACAAAATTTTCAATGGTTGTTTGAAAATATCAAACAAGATAGTAGATGAGAATCTCACCCTTTCACGCATTTCTCAATGAGAAATATATGGCATTAAATTACTACTTATATATAAGCCGCTAACGAGAGGAGCTTGGGATCGTCGAGAGTATTTTAGTAAAATTAGTCATTTCACTTGCTTCGACAACCTTGTTTAACCAAAAATTAGATTTTAGGTCAAAGCTTGAATTTAGAAGAACACGGGTTACTGATAATCGGAAAAGAGTATATAAAGAAAGAAATTTGTGAATAATATGATCAGAAAGCAAATAAATCAAAGTATATTCCAATAGTGTTTTCTTTCGTCCTTACAATTGTTTGTGACTTTCCCTTTTATAGTCATTTTGGGAATACAGACTTTACCTTTGCCATAATAAGACAATTATGGGCAATTAATGACTTTAAATGTTACGTTATGCAATCATATACGTTAAATACATATT
>NW_017685724.1:0-1236 GCF_001879085.1 Nicotiana attenuata | reverse complement strand
AGTTTTTGTAATCAAACCCTTGGCTATCACTTGAGGGTTGATTTTTAGAAGTACAAGTCCCCAAGTCTTGTTATGGGGCATTTTGTATAAATAATTCGATGACTAAGTTTATACTTAGTCTTTAGTTTTAAATATTAAGAAGTTTTTATTATCATTAAACTTCCGTTTGTTCTATTCTTGCCTTTTTATTTTCAAGGACTTAAAGAATAGTCTGCATTTTTGTTCTTCAAAAAATCCTTCTATTAATCCCATGACTAAATAACATGAGTCTTATAAAAGAGGACCCTTTTATATTTTGACACTTAATGAAGAAGACGTCTCAACTTCATAATGGTGTGATCATACGATAAAAGAAATAGGAACACACATGTTTTTTGCAATAACTTCGACAAATTTTTTATGAACTTTGACAAGTTTTGAGTAATACTTTACATGTATTTGAATTACATCTATAACTTTCTCGTAACTTTTTTCCTTGTAACAGATTTATACAAAAGAAGAACAATAGATACGGGGTTTTTTCTTATAACCCATTTTAGTACATAGTCCCTTTAGCTCCAGAACATTAGGAAGAGTTTGAGAGATGACTCCATTGTTCTTATGGGAAAGAATACTATCATGAATGCCATTGTTCTCATGGGAAAGAATACTATGATGAATGCCATGACTTCGTATCTTTCACTCCGTACTTGATTCTTCTACGCTTGATTTTCTAAATCTTCTTTGCCTTTTTTATACACGTGATTGTACATACTATGTAGTCCCCCAAGTGTTTGAGTATTGAAGTATGAAGCCTCGAGCACTTGATAGTCTCCTTCACCTGGTCCTTTTTCCTGAAAAGGAAGTACATACGGGACTCGCGGGTGCGATTTAGATGAAGACTGCTTAACCCGTGTATATTTCTATCAGAATAATTGTAACCCTGGGATAGAAATTTTAGTTTATTCCATTTTGCCTTACAGGTCGTGACTCATCATTTAGTACGGGTTAGCGTTTTGCCTATCATCTAAAATCGTTAGTAAAATTTTAACAATTCAAAAAATATAATTTAACATGGTGATACCTGACCGTGGGTTTTTCCTTAGAAGTAGTATCTCTTCAAATGAACTGCATTCCAATGTGAAGGAAGCACCTTCCCGTCCATTGTTTCCAACTCGTATGCTCCTTTTCCTGCAATATCTCGAACTCTGTAGGGTCCTTCCCAGGTTGGACTTAGTTTACCCGCGTTGGCTGCCT
>NW_017685723.1:3131-6640 GCF_001879085.1 Nicotiana attenuata | reverse complement strand
CTCTTACCATATACGCCTCATACGGCGCCATCTGAATGATGGATTGATAACTATCGTTGCAAGCAACTCCGCCAGTGGCAAGAAATGATCCCAAGACCCTCCAGTTCCATGATTCAGTGTTTAACTCCTCATGCACCTTACCGTGCTACCACAACTCAGTTGAGCACACCAGCTCGATCAATTCTGAAGATATTCCTTTTTATTCAAGCAAATAAGCCTTAGAGCCTAATTCCAACATCCGGAATTCTATGCCCGACCTGTTTACAACATAAGATCACTATAACAATCGCTACACGCTATACCCAAACATGGCGGCATAACTTGCTGAAGTTCACACCTCGCATCACTTTACTCACCGGCCCACTGTAACATTTCCTGATCGACTTAGTCAATTCCACGAATTTGATGCTCTCATTGCACCCCATGACATACACAGGTCTCACTCTAACTCTTTCAATGCCGTCACAACGGAGAGATGTGCGGAAATTCATAATCGACTGCCGAGTCAACCAATCGTTGAGTCTATACTCCTGACAGGAGACATTACCTCATTCTGAACCAATTAATGATCTTTGCCTATTAATATATTTCACGTAATCAGACTGCACTGATCATAAATCCAACAATCTCGTCTCACCCGGTACGAATGCTCAGACAATAAGCCACCCCAACATAACCAAAAGTCTCATATGGCGTCACAATGCGCCAATAGGCTACCAATTAGAATGCGATACAAAAAGGAAAAATGAACTCTGAAAAGAAATTTCAATTACCCCGCTCGCGAATCATACATGTGACGCGGGCGCACAGCTAATATGAGCTTCCTCCAGAAAATAGGAAACAGAACACAATAAATAGATATGGGAAACTGTACTGAACATCACACTGTTGCGGCGTGCAACCCGATCCGAGCAATCATAACCATGGCGGCGTGCCACCCGATCCAAATAACATACCCGTGGCGGCGTGCCACCCGATCCACACATGGAGCTCGCATAAGGAGATGTAAATCGAGCTAAATTGCTCCTTACAACAAGATACTAAACATCAGTCATAAACATGCTAAGTGTATAACACCATTCCCTGGGGGGACATATAACGCTATAATCCATAAACTCGGACACAACTGGGGTGCGATACAAGATCTGAATCTCGAGAGCCATGCTGCTCATATAACAAAAAAATTTACCAAGCCGTCTCATAACTCATACGGTGCAACACATCATTTCCTGGAATAGCTGATGACAAAATAACACCCCGACTGTTCCTCCATAAGGAACGCTCGCTGAAACGAACACAACTGGCCTGATATAAAGCCCTGTTCACATATAAATCAATCCACTGATCTCAAACCGATTTCTGATTGCACCAACTTGGCTAATAACCTTTCAAAGGTCCATAGTAATTCCCTTTTCCTCATAACACATAAGAACAACCATCATAACCGGAGCAACCACCTCAGTTCACAACCCAACAAACAAAGTGCCCTCCCAGCATAAATTCTCAAATTAATGATATTACCACAATCCTCATACTTGGTTTAAATCTTTAGTCAATCAAGTGACTACAGGTCGCACTTATACAATCTTCCCGTGGGACACGCTCCCAAAATATTTCGAAATAAATAACGGGTCCGCACATCTAAACCATCGGCCGCACTAACGCTGAAAAGCGACCAAGAATCCTTAACCAGGATGCAAAGCCTCTTTCACAACACATCGATCTCAGGTGACGCTGAAGACAATACCAATTTGCTTTAAACATTCCACCCCTTGTTCTTGCTCATCCGAGCTCGTGCCATATTTGACCACACCGAGCTGTTACCTTGATCTTTACTTCGAATCCCATACCACTCACTGCACCTAACATGCCACATTTTTCATCATGGCTTCGGAACAGCTAATAGGCTAACACCTCATCACTTAAAAGCTTTTCACTTAACTCACTTCAGAAGAACCATAGCAACACTTAGGTGAATTCTCATAACCGTAGAATATGCAAACCTCCAAGTAGTGGCCTGAGCCACCATGGCCATTCCAGGATCCGCCTATACATAACAGGCCATATCAGAAGAGTGCTTCTGAACAACATTAATTTCGGCGACCGACAAGCCTCACACGTACCGCCACAAACCACACGCATGACTTGATCACGCTGAAGGAATTGACCTCTACCACCAATACGCCAACTCAACTATGTTTAACCAATATATCTTCCTTCTATTTACCCCGATTGCCATAGTAATAACAATGACTCCTTCCCACATATAACACACTCTCCATCCGCACTCACCCCGGGTGACCTGGAACCGCGAGACCATGCCGTCTCAAATCCCATGAACCATTTCATACCTTCCTTGGGCGTACATTCGCACCCTCAACTGACATGCCCATTCCGCTAACCCTTCTACGAATCCGAAGTCCTTTCTCATCCTTCTCTCAAGTCTGAACATGAGCCAGTAAGGCCAACCATAGCACCCTTTAACAATTCCTTTGCTCCAATTACCACTTATGTTCTTTTCCCGTAGCCGAGTGACCCAGAAATATGCTAACAACCTGAAAACCTCGCAAGTGGCTAACCATGCAACCCAATCATAGGCGGTGGGACTCTCCCACTTAGTTTGAAGCCACTATTACACAACTCTGGAGTTCACTAGGATTCTTAATCTCTAATTGACATAACCTTGCACAATCAACCACCAAAATTCTCGATATCTTACTGTAGAAACCCCCTTTTTATACTCTGAATTATTAACAACATTCGCACGACCGATCCCTTCACTGTATAATCAGTAGGATTCTTCGCAGAAGCCTCGCCAACCACGCGACCGCTAACCTGCTCACAAGAATAACTCACCTGTAGAAATCACTCCCCGGCATCTCCCAACGCTGCTGCACGGGGCACAAACACCACGACATCAATAACCCATCCTGAGTCCGAGCTCACCCTCCAGCTGCACAAGTTCATTCACCCCTCGTGGACATCAATTAGATGTGCGGCAATATTCTTCCAATTCAAAGTTATGTTGTATCCTTCTTCATTCAAGAAGCTCCTTCCCGTTATATCAATTCCCCCGCCGTATAATAGCTCATACTTCTAATTAAATCTGTAGACCCCAAATCACCAATCACCAATATTCTCAGATCGCTCCAAACTCTCCTTAATCGACTACTCCGCCCTTGGCCGCTTATACTCGGACTCCTAAAAATTTTAGCCACCGCCTGACACTTCCCACGTGTCTTTCCTCATCCTTTGCTGCTCAGCCGCTGCCTTAAATAGAGTCTACCTTCGTGGCACTTGAACCCACAATCGCTGCTGACTTTAAACCTTTTCGAAGGTCATCTTCCTCGAGTAGCACGCGTCCTCACCATCCGTGAGAGAATAGAAGGCAGAAGTTTAGGATTGTGATGTCAAAAATCTCGCACGACAAGGAATCAAATGAAGTGAAATTTTCCTAACGGTTACATAGCCTCTCGTAGATAAGTACAGACGTCTCCGTACCGATCAGC
>NW_017685723.1:0-915 GCF_001879085.1 Nicotiana attenuata | reverse complement strand
GAAATCATCCCGAGGCCCCCGGGACCTCAACCAAAAGCACCAATCACACCTAATACCTCATTCAAACTTGTACCAATCCTTAAACCACCTAAACAACGCCGGAAACCCGAATTAATCAAAGATTTAAGCCTAAGAACTTCAATTTCCAACAAAACACGCTTTCGATCAAAAACCTACCTGAACCTCGTCCGAATGACCTGAAATTTTGCACACACATCCCAAAAGACATGACGGAACTACTGCAACTTCCGGAATCCCATTCCGACCCTCGGATCAAAAACTCACTATCGGGCTGGAAGCTTCAAAAATACAAACTTCGGCATTTCAAGCTTAAATGAGCTACGGACGTCCAAAATACATTCCGAACGCGCTCCCAACCCCGAAATCACCTAACGGAGCTAAGGAACCATCGGATTTCCATTTCGAGATCGTCTTCACACTGTTCCGACTTTGGACCATTTTTCAACACTTAAGCTCTCATTTAGGGACTAAGTGTCCCAAAACACTCCGAATTCGAACACCAAACGTCCCGGCAAACCAAAATAGCAGAAATGAACTTAGGGGAAGCAGTTAAGGGGGGATCGGGGCGTAAATTCCAAAAACGACCTGCCGGGTCGTTACATCCTCCTACACTTAAACATTCGTTCGTCCTCGAACGAGCATAGGGAACATACCTGAAGTAGTGAAAAAGATGAGGGTACTGGCTGCGCATATCCCGCTCGGTCTCCCAAGTCGCCTCCGTCGGCCGGCTCGACCCCGCCACTCGAACCTTCACTGAAGCAATGTCTTTGACCTCAACTTTCTGACCTGTCTGTCTAAAACTAGCCACTGGCTCCTCAACNTAGGATAGCTCCTGTCCAACTGGACTGAACTGAAACTCCAACACGTGCGACGAACTCGACCGTGAACGTCCTC
>NW_017685722.1:5039-6640 GCF_001879085.1 Nicotiana attenuata | reverse complement strand
CTGATTTACAGGTTACCAGTGATTTACAGGTTGACGATTGATAACTATGATTTTCACACGTTTTACACCCATTCTTGCCTAAGCTTTGTGCGTGAATTGCCATAAATTAGTCCCAAAATGCTTACAAGTTGCGCTTGATTGCAGGTTTGAACGACAAGATGACAATTATCACAGATCGGCTCGAAAAGGAGTGAAATCTGCCAAGTGTGAAAGTCAAGTGAAGTGAGTATCAAACAGACCCAGCGCGGACCGCACTGCTTTGCCACGCGGCCGCGCTGGAGGTTCAGAGAGTTGGGTTTTTTACTTGTGACCTGCGCGGTCCGTGCTCACCCTGACGCAGTCCGCGCCTGAGGAGCTTTAGAAGGCCATAACATGCAAAGGCAAACCCACGCGGCCGCGCACCAAAACAGTGCGGTCCGTGTGGGTGAGATTCAGAGACTTGTCATTTTGGCCAATTTCTCCACGCGGCCGCGCCCCATTTCTGCGCGGTCCGCGCTCCTCAGTCAGCGCGGCCACGCTACCTTTTTGCGCGGTTCACGCCCCCAGCTTTAGAGTGAAAAATTGAAGACCATGACCCTACGCGGCTGCGCCAGCCCCGCAGGGGCATTTTTGTCCAGTTTTTCTAGCCTAGTATAAATAGAATATTTTACCAATTTTAGGTGAAGTTTTGTATCAGATATAGCTACTGCACTCGTGAGACTCAAGTTTTAGCCTATTTTGGGCAATTTCATCTTGTTTTGTCGTGGTTTAACATTGTAGTTAATTAATATGTTGATTTCATCTATTATTTCTTCAATTTCTGCTCCTTTTATGTCTAGCTAAACCCATTAGCTGGGGTTGTGGCTCAACCCTAGTGTGGGTAATTAATGGGTGTGATTGTGTAATGCTTGAATGATGTTGGGTGTTTGCTATTTGAGTTAATTTTATGGTTTAATTAGGATTTGGTGGGTGCAAACACTAAGTCTAGCCTAGTGGGTCTTGACTCTTCTTGAGAAAGAGTGTCTATGACTCCAAAATTGACCCAACAAGGAATTGGGATGGACCCATGAGAATGGTAGTCCCAATTAACGGGTTAAACTTCGAGAGAGTAATTACCCAACTTGAACCCTAAGTTGCTTGGGCATATTGGCCTACCCAATTGGTCTCGAGAGAGTCAATTGGGCAAAATCACTCTCTCTACCGAGAGGTGTGAGAGTGAGTGCAATCGTGCAACGGTTATAGCATAAGCCCTATAATCATCATTCTTGTATTAGGAATCTCTACCCGTTAGTTGACCACCTAGGTAAATGCCATGGCCCTAGTGCTTGTCTCTATCTTGCATACAAACTAGAATCAATATCTTAGCATAATTTAGTTCTAATTAGTAGTTGTTAAATTGTAGTTGATAAATACAAGAACCCAAAAATGGTAGAAGTACAATTAGAAGCTAAAACACATCTCTAGACTCAACAAATACTCAACTCCCTTTTCTAGCTCCCTGTGGAAATTGACCCCGATACCACTATTGGGTAAAAGTATTAGCGCCCACTCTTCCTAAGGTTGAGTCCGCTGCGATCACTTTTTGGCGCCGTTGCCGGGGAGCTTACGGTGTTGACTATTTG
>NW_017685722.1:0-1755 GCF_001879085.1 Nicotiana attenuata | reverse complement strand
CGCTGGTGGGTAAGTAAAGGGGTCCCACAGTGTTTTCTATAAATAGGGACCCTAGGCTTCATTTTAACCTTTTCGCCAATTTTCTACTTGAGCTCTAAATTTTCGCTGTGCATCAAAAGAACTTGCTTCAAGTAGTTAAAACTTTCTCAATCCCTGGTAACATTCTTCACTAATCTCATTCATAGTAATTTTTGATCATTTTTATTTGTTTCCTATTAGTATAACTTCTTATTTTCTTCTTTCTTTCCTAGTTTTAACTGTTAGGGTAGATTTTGTGTGTTTAGGAGAAACAATGGGCATGAATTCTTGATTAATAACTGAGTAGGGACAATTAGGACCCATAATTTGATCTAAAAATTGGACTTAAATGAAAATCCCCATACCCAGTTAAATATCTGCCCTACGCGGCCGCGCGCCCTTTCCGCGTGGTCCGTGCTTCCTCTTGTTTGTGCTGAGTATCTTCTGCGCGGTCCGCGTAGCATTTTTGCGCGGTCCGCTCCAGCCCAGCGCGACCGCGGTCCAAATCAGTGCGGACCGCGCTTGCAAGGTTCAGAGAGTTGTGTTTCAAGTCATTTCTAAGCGCATTCCGCGTTCATTTTTGTGCGGTCCGCGCACATCCAACGCGGCCGCGGTCCAAAACAGTGCGGACCGCGTTGGTAAGATTCAGAGAGGGGTTCACTGGAACATGTTCAGCGTGGTACACGCTCCTGTTTTACGCGGTTTGCGCCATCCCAGCGCGGCCGCGTGACACTTTTGTGCAGTCCGCGCCCCTTCTATTTTGCAAGCCTTGACTATGCACTGTGCATTACTGTTTCATCCAATTCACTGTATGTGCTTCAACTAACAATGTTAGACTTTTCTCTGCAGATAATGGTTAAGAAAAGAGGCAGAAAATAACAACAACAACCCGTGAGGGGTGGTTCCTCCTGCGGGGGAAAAGGGAAGCGGGTTGTCAGACTCACTCCCCAGGCTCGGGAGAATATGAAAAAGACCCGTAAGACAATACGGGAGGCTGATAGAGCTGCTTCCCACTCTTCCAAGAGTGAGTACGCACCCTCAAGGAGCATCACTTCAGAGTCCGCTCCAACTCGCATGTCTCTCCCACTTCAATTGCATGACTCCCCATCAGCTTCGCCCACCTCAAAAAGGCCGGTAAATGTAGTCTCGGACTCGTCTGATGAGTCCGTAGCTAAGAGTGCTGAAGAATACTCCACCTCCCCCACAGCTTCACTATCCGGGGAGAGTGGAGGATACGGTGAGGGGGGTGAGCCCCAAGTTGGAGGTGTTGACAGAACAAGGAAGCCGGAAGCATGGGCTGATAGATTTGTGAGTAAAATAGCTTTCCACAGATTTCGGGAGTGGTGGCCCAAAAGGAAATTGATTCCGAAGAGACAGTTTATTGATTCTGATCTTGTTCCTGTCAACCCTCATGTGCAAGCACAATTCCGTACTAGAGAGGGTTGGGGTTTCTTCAAGGAGCGTTGCATAGTCGCAAATGAACATATGGTGAAAGAGTTTTACTGTAATGTTCATCATATAGGCGGATCAGTTATGTTGTCCACATAATGATCCTTTAAGATAAGCCTTATCCAAAGTCCATCGGGTTTTCCATAATCCCAACGTACACAACCACGTTCTGTGCATAAATTTGGAGAACTAAATGCCGATATGTTGATCACAAATGTATAAATATTCGAGTCTGGTGGGGGTAAGGTCTAACCTTTGTTTTGCTAGGAAATGAGGCACGAGGTCCCG
>NW_017685721.1:6189-6640 GCF_001879085.1 Nicotiana attenuata | reverse complement strand
GCATCCGACATTCCATGCACTCTAAATTCTCTTAATACCTTTCCTCCTGCCGCTTTGGGTGCGAAAGTTTTAAGCCTTAAAACGGCATAACTTTACGCTCATTTATCCGTTTTACGCGATTCGTCTTTTGATTTTACGTATTTTTCGCGAGCAAAACCGTTGACCAATAACAACCAGCCCGCTCGACGAATATCACAATTAGAGGGCCCGACGATAATGTATCCCACTATGCCGCATGGAACGACGACATCGCAACTCGACGTTTTACGGATGCCGCCTTCGAGGCGAGGGCGTAGTGACACGTCGAGCGCAACTGTGTTAAGCCCGTAAGGCCGTAGTTGGTAATCGTAATTAACAATATCTACCTTTTAGATACTTTCTTTATTTTTATTATTTATTGCATATTGCCTTTTTGATCTTTTCCGCAATTATCATCTTTAAAAAAAAAAAA
>NW_017685721.1:0-1840 GCF_001879085.1 Nicotiana attenuata | reverse complement strand
AGTAAGGACCGCGCCATGGTGGCGACCAGTGGTTGAATTCCTCCCAACGTATACTCATATCCCAACCCGAAGGTGGTGCCATGTTTTTTGAGCTTGATGGGCTTAGCGATTCCTTGGAGGTTCTTGCCAAGTCCCTTGCCAGGTTCATACCCGCTCCAGTTTAATATGCTTTCAGTCTTGTTATCCCACCATTTGTCTTTATCAACGGCGTTGACTCGCTCGATATGGTGGTAATTCCCCGCCTATCCTTCTTCTTCCTCCAATTGCCGGAATGGTCTGGCGACTGTATATGGGATTGCTACCGTCGCTATGAATGATCACCTCTTAGTGATTCCACTCAAACTTCACTGCCTGGTGTAGTCTTGATGCTACGGCCCCAGCAGCATGAATCCATGGTCGTCCCAACAACAGATTGTAAGATGCTGGCACGTCTATCACTTGAAAATCAACATCAAACCAGGTAGGCCCCATTTGCAAACACAAGGCTACCTTTTAGATACTTTCTTTATTTTTATTATTTATTGCATATTGCCTTTTTGATCTTTTCCGCAATTATCATCTTTAAAAAAAAAAAATTTATTATTTCACGTAAAAAAAAATATCGTCTAAGCGCGTAAAACTCATTCGCTAATTTATTAGATCTACCGTCGATATATTAAAAGAAGCAGGATACAAATTTTTTCAAAAAGAGGGATGCAACACGAGGACTTCCCAGGGGGTAACCCATCCTAGTACTACTCTCACCCAAGCACGCTTAACTTCGGAGTTCTGATGGGATCCGGTGCGTTAGTACTGGTATGATCGCATCCGACATTCCTTGCACTCTAAATTCCCTTATTACCTTTCCTCCTTCCGCTCCAGGTCCGAAAGTGTAAACCTTAAAACGACGTAACTTTACGCTCATTTATCCATTCTACGCGATTCCTCTTTTGATCTTATGTATTTTTCGCGGGCAAAAGCGTTGACCAAAAACTACAAGCCGCGCTCGGCGATAATATCACAATTAGAGGGCCCGACATGCCTGTCACACTAGGCCGCATGGAACGACGACATCGCAACTAGACGCCTTACGGATTCCGCCTTCGAGGCCAAGGTATAGTGACATGTCAAGTGCAACGGTGTTAAGCCCGTAAGGTCGTGATTTACAATATCTACCTTTCAAATATTTTCCTTTTTTTTCCCTAATTATTTTCTTTTAAAATAAACTATTATTTCATTTATCGTTTACATTGCTTAAAACTCATTTATGAATCTTTTTTATCTATCGTCGATATACTAAAAGAAGTAAGATATAAATTCTGCCAAAAAGAGGGATGCAACACGAGGACTTCCCAGGGGGTCACCCATCCTAGTACTACTCTCGCCCAAGCACGCTTATCTTCGGAGTTCTGATGGGATCCGGTGCGTTAGTGCTGGTATGATCGCATCCGACATTCCTTGCACTCTAAATTCCCTTATTACCTTTCCTCCTTCCGCTCCAGGTCCGAAAGTGTAAAAACCTTAAAACGACGTAACTTTACGCTCATTTATCCGTTCTACGCGATTCCTCTTTTGATCTTATGTATTTTACGCGGGCAAAAGCGTTGACCAATAACTACAAGACGCGCTCGGCGATAATATCACAATTAGAGGGCCCGACATGCCTGTCACACTAGGCCGCATGGAACGACGACATCGCAACTAGACGCCTGACGGATGCCGCCTTCGAGGCCAAGGCATAGTGACATGTCAAGAGCAACGGTGTTAAGCCCGTAAGGTCGTGATTTACAATATCTACCTTTCAAATATTTTCCTTTTTTTTCCCTAATTACTTTCTTTTAAAATAAACTATTATTTCATT
>NW_017685720.1:4380-6640 GCF_001879085.1 Nicotiana attenuata | reverse complement strand
GTAGTGTTATCTCATATGTGAAGGCTCGACGCATGGTCGAGAAGGGGTGTCTAGCTTATCTGGTGTATGTTCGCGATTCCAGCTCAGAGGTTCCTTCTATTGATTCTGTTCCTATTGTTCGGGAGTTCCCCGAGGTTTTCCCTTCAGACCTGTCGGGTATAGCGCCCAACAGGGATATTGATTTCTATATTGATCTGGCCCCAGGCACACAGCCCATTTCTATTCCGCCGTATCGCATGGCCCCGCCAGAGTTGAAGGAGTTAAAGGACCAGTTGCAAGATTTGCTAGAGAAGGGTTTTATCAGGCCTAGTGTTTCTCCTTGTGGTGCGCCAGTGTTATTTGTGAAGAAAAAGGATGGATCGATGAGGATGTGCATTGATTACCGACAATTGAACAAGGTGGCGATAAAGAACAAGTATCCATTGCCGAGGATTGATGATTTGTTTGACCAGCTTCAGGGTGCAAAAGTGTTTTCAAAGATAGACTTGAGATCTGGCTACCATCAGCTGAGGATTAGGGCATCCGATGTCCCTAAGACAGCATTCCGCACTCGGTACGGGCATTATGAGTTCCTGGTCATGTCGTTTGGGTTGACCAATGCCCCAACAGCATTCATGGAGTTGATGAACCGAGTGTTCAGGCCATATTTGGACATGTTCGTGATAGTCTTTATTGATGATATTCTGGTGTACTCCCGCAGCCAGGAGGAGCATGAGCAGCACCTCAGAGTAGTTCTTCAGACTCTGAAGGATAGTTAGTTGTATGCTAAGTTCTCGAAGTGCGAGTTCTGGTTGAGTTCGGTTGCATTTCTGGGTCATGTTGTATCAGCAGAGGGTATTCAGGTGGACCCGAAGAAGATTGAGGCAGTCAAGAACTGGCCTCGACTAGCATCAGCTACAGAGATTTGGAGTTCTTGGGGTTAGCAGGTTATTACCGTCGATTCGTGGAGGGGTTTTCATCCATAGCAGCCCTGATGAACAGATTGACCCAGAAGGGTGCCCAGTTCAGATGGTCGGATGAGTGTGAGGCGAGCTTTCAGAAGCTCAAGGCAGCTCTGACTACGGCACCGATATTGGTTTTGCCCACAGGCTCAGGACCTTATACAGTATATTGTGATGCTTCCCGTATTGGGCTTAGTGCGGTATTGATGCAGGATGACAGAGTCATTGCTTATGCTTCGAGGCAATTGAAGATCCATGAGAAGAATTACCCGGTTCATGATCTCGAGTTGGCAGCTATTGTTCATGCTCTGAAGATTTGGAGGCATTATCTATATGGTGTGACGTGTGAGGTGTACACGGATCATAAGAGTCTGCAATACTTGTTCAAGCAAAAGGAGTTGAAATTGAGGCAGCGGAGGTGGTTGGAGCTATTGAAGGACTATGATGTTACTATTTTGTACCACCCGGGGAGAGCCAATGTGGTGGCCGATGCATTGAGTAGGAAGTCCGCCAGCATGGGTAGTCTTGCTTATGTTCCGGTCAGCCAGAGACCGCTTGCGTTGGATATTCAGGCCCTGGCCAATCGATTTGTGAGGTTGGACATTTCTGAGCCTAGCAGAGTGTTAGCTTGTACGGTCGCTCGTTCTTCATTATTGGAGCGTATCCGTGATCGGCAGTTTGATGATCCCCATTTGTGTGTCCTGAGAGACACGGTGCAGCGTGGAGGTGCCACGAAGGTGATCTTAGATGATGATGGTGTTTTGAGGTTGCAGGGGCGAGTTTGTGTGCCCAATGTCGATGGGATTCGAGAGTTGATCTTAGCGGATGCCCATAGTTCTCGGTATTCTATTCACCCGGGCGCCGCAAAGATGTATCAGGACTTGCGGCAACTTTATTGGTGGCGTAGGATGAAGAAAGATATTGTTGCATATGTGGCTCGATGTTTGAACTGTCAGCAGGTTAAGTATGAGCATCAGAGGACTGGTCTTCCCGAGTGGAAGTGGGAGAGGATTACCATGGATTTCGTTACTGGACTTCCGATGACTCGGAAGAAGTTTGATGCTATTTGGGTCATTGTTGATAGGCTGACCAAGTCAGCGCATTTTATTCCTGTTGCAGCCACTTATTCATCGGAGAGGTTAGCTGAGATCTACATCCGAGAGATTGTTCGCCTTCATGGGGTGCCGGTATCTATTATTTCAGATCGGGGTACGCAGTTTACCTCGCGCTTCTGGAGAGCAGTTCAGCAGGAGTTGGGCACCCAGGTTCAGTTGAGCACAGCGTTCCATCCTCAGACGGACGGCCAGTCCGAGAGGACT
>NW_017685720.1:0-653 GCF_001879085.1 Nicotiana attenuata | reverse complement strand
CTTTGTATCGGATCAGACAGTACTTTATTCTTATTCAGACTTTGTATTTAGCATTCAGTAGAAGTTCGTGAGTTAGTGACACCAAATCTGGGTAGAGGTGTATTTGAATTTCCGCACTTGGTTTCAGTTATTTATATTTTCGGGACTTCCGCTTTTATATTAATTGCCTCGTTCTTCTTTATACTGTTAATGATGTTGAGAGAAATTTTAAATTAATTGGCTTGCCTAGCTCCTATTAGTAGGCGCCATCACGACTCCCGAGGGTGGGAAATCCGGGTCGTGACATTTCAAAACTCAAGCCCTAGTTCTTCCCCCTTTTTGATAAATCTTCATGAATTTCTAGGTTGATTCTACAATTAAATCATGTTTTTAGTTCATAAAACTTACCTCCAATCAATCCCAGTCGAAATCCCCTTCAATTCCCGTCCAAAAGCTGTCAAGGATGCTCAACAATGGTGGAAGTTAACTTAGACTCGCGGAGGAAATGTTATTAAAAACCATTCTGCCCAGGTGACTTTTCTTCTATGCGAACGCGAGGGTCTTCTCGCGTTCGCGATGCTCAAAATTTCCATTGCCCAAAAATGCCCTTCAGAACACGGTCCCCAACCTGCAAACGCGAAGCTTCCTCAGACTCCACTACGCGAACGCGGACC
>NW_017685719.1:0-6641 GCF_001879085.1 Nicotiana attenuata | reverse complement strand
GTCAAGGCAAGCTCATAAGCCACCTCCCCGATCCGCCTAAGTACCTCGAAAGGTCCAATGAACCGCGGACTCAGCTTCCCTTTCTTCCCAAATCTCATAACACCCTTTGTGGGTGAAACCTTGAGCAAGACCTTCTCACCAATCATAAAAGATACATCTCGAACCTTCCTATCTGCATAGCTCTTCTGTCTCGACTGTGCTGTACAGAGTCTCTCCTGAATCACCTTCACCTTCTCCAATGCATCCTGAACCAAATCTGTCCCCAACAATCTAGCCTCACCGGGCTCGAACCAACCCACTGGAGATCTACACCGCCTCCCATATAAGGCCTCATACGGTGCCATCTGAATGCTGGACTGGTAGCTATTAATGTAGGAAAACTCTGCAAGCGGTAGAAACCGATCCCATGATCCTCCAAAATCTATAACACAGGCACGTAACATATCTTCCAATATCTGAATGGTGCGCTCGGACTGCCCGTCCGTCTGAGGGTGAAAAGCTGTGCTCAACTGCACCTGAGTACCCAACTCTCGCTGAACAGCCTGCCAAAACTGAGAGGTGAACTGAGTGCCCCGATATGATATGATAGAAACTGGGATAGCATGCAATCGAACTATCTCCCGAATATAAATCTCTGCCAGCCGCTCTGAAGAATAAGTAGTACAAACCGGAATGAAGTGCGCAGACTTGGTCAGCCTGTCTACAATCACCCAAATAGCATCAAATTTCTTCAGAGTTCGTGGGAGTCCGGTAACAAAATCCATAGTGATCCTCTCCCACTTCCACTCAGGAATAACCATCTGCTGATGTAAGCCACCCGGTCTCTGATGCTCATATTTAAATTGCTGACAATTAAGACACCGGGCTACATACTCCACAATATCTCTCTTCATCCTCCGCCACTAATAGTGCTGTCTGAGATCCTGATACATCTTCGCGGCACCCGGATGAATGGAATACCGCGAGTTATGAGCCTCCTCCAATATCAACTCCCGAAGCCCATCCACGTTGGGCACGCAATTCCGGCCCTACATCCTCAACACACCATCATCTCCAATGGTCACATCCCTGGCATCATCATGCTGAACCCTGTCCTTAAGGACAAGCAAATGCGGATCATCATACTGACACTCCCTGATGCGGTCATACAAGGAAGACCGAGAAACCACAAAAGCCAACACTCGACTGGGCTCTGAAATATCTAATCTCACAAATCGGTTGGCCAAGGCCTGAACATCAACTACAAATGGCCTCTCCTCAACTGGAATGTATGCCAAGCTCCCCATACTCACCGACTTCCGGCTCAAAGCATCGGCCGCTATATTGGCCTTCCCCGGGTGATACAGAATAGTAATGTCATAATCCTTAAGTAACTCCAACCATCTACGCTGCCTCAAATTAAGATCCTTTTGCTTGAATAAGTGCTGAAGACTGCGATGATCAGTGAATACCTCACAGGATATGCCATACAAGTAATGCCTCCAAATCTTCAGTGCATGAACTATAGCCGCTAGCTCCAAATCATGGACGAGGTAGTTCTGCTCATGGGGCTTCAACTGACGAGAAGCATACGCAATAACTTTACCCTCCTGCATCAAAACACAACCAATCCCAACTCTCGAAGCATCGCAATATACCGTATAAGATCCTGAAGCTGACGACAAGACTAACACTAGAGCTATGGTCAAAGCCGTCTTGAGTTTCTGAAAGCTCTCCTCACACTCGTCCGACCATACAAATGAGGCACCCTTCTGAGTCAACTTGGTCAAGGGCGATGCAATAGAGGAAAAACCCTACACAAACCGGCGATAGTAACTTGCCAACCCAAAAAAACTGCGAATCTCTGTGGATGAGGTCGGTCTAGGCCAACTCTGCACTGCCTCTATCTTCTTTGGGTCAACCTGAATACCCTCACTGGACACCACATGTCCCAAGAAAGCCACTGATCCGAGCCAGAACTCACACTTGGAGAACTTTGCATAAAGCCTCTCCTCCCTTAATCTCTGCAACACAACTCGCAAATGCTGCGCGTGCTCCTCCTGACTGCGCGAGTATACCAGTATGTCGTCAATAAACACTATGATAAATGAATCCAGGTAAGGCCGGAACACACTGTTCATCAGGTGCATGAAAGCTGCTGGGGCATTGGTCAGCCCGAAAGACATGACAAGAAATTCATAGTGACCATATCTAGTCCTGAAAATAGTCTTATGAATATCTGAATCCCTGATCTTCAGCTGGTGATAACCCGAACGGAGATCAATCTTGGAGAACACCCTCGCTCCCTGAAGCTGGTCAAACAAATCATTAATGCGAGGTCGGGGATACTTATTCTTAATTGTTACCTTGTTCAATTGCCTATAATCGATGCACATTCTCATTGTGCCATTCTTCTTCTTCACAAATAGAACTGGTGCACCCCAAGGTGACACACTAGGCCGAATAAACCCCTTATCCAGGAGCTCCTGAAGCTGCTCCTTCAATTCTTTCAGCTCCGCTGGTGCCATACGATATGGTGGAATAGAAATGGGCTGAGTACCCGGCACCAGGTTAATACCAAAATCAATATCCCTGTCCGGCGGCATACCCGGTAGGTCTGCAGGAAACACATCGAGAAACTCACTCACAACGGGAACAGACTCAATGCTAGGAGTCTCAGCTCCCACATCTCTAACAAACGGAAAATAGGAAAGACAACCCTTCCCAACCATACGCTGGGCCTTCAAGAAAGAAATAACTCTGCTAGGAATATAGTCAGTCACACCACACCACTCGATCCGCGGTACACCCGGCATAGCCAAAGTGACTGTTTTAGCATAACAGTCTAGAATAGCATGACATAGAGATAGCCAGTCCACGCCCACGATAACATCGAAGTCTACCATGCTCAATAGCAATAAATCAACTCGGGTCTCCAGACCCCCAATAGTCACCAAACACGACCGGAATACGTGGTCTACAACAATAGTGTCGCCCAGCGGGGTAGATACATGAACAAGTAAGGCAAGACACCCTCGGGATGCACCCAAATGATGAGCAAAATATGAAGACACATATGAATAGGTAAAACCGGGATCAAATAATACTGAGGCGTCTCTGTGACAGACTGAAATAATACCTCTAATGACCGCGTCCGAAGCAATGGCATCTGTCCTGCCCGGCATAGCGTAGAAACGAGCCTGGCCACCGCCTGATCGATCTCCACCTCTAGGACGACCCCTGGCTGCCTGATCTCCACCCTTAGCTGACTGGGCGGGTGATGAAGTAACTGGAGTCGAGCGCTGACCCCTCTGCTGATGCTGTCTGCCACGAAGGCGAGGGCACTGCCTCCTTAAATGACCCAACTCTCCGCACTCATAGCTGCTGCCCGGTACTGAAGATGGGGACTGATGAGAACCTCTCGCACCGGAGTGACTAGCAGATGCACTCGGCGCAGAAGAACCTTGAACTGATGGGGCATGAGATGAACACTGAGTTGGGAGGGCGCTGAGTGAAGTCTGACCCTGCTGGGGCCCATGATGACCACGGCCTGAAGATCCCCCACGATACTCTGGACGAGCTGACTGAGCAGGCCTGAAAGAGCGACCTCTACCCTGCTGGAACTGACCCCTCGAAGGAGCACCACTATAACTGCCCGATCCACGAGGCCTCTTAGCCTCCCTCTCCTCTCGCTCTCTACGGCGAACTGACTCAATCTCACGAGCAATGTCTACCACCTCCTCAAACGTAGCACCCAGTACTCTCTCTCTCTAGTAATCAGAATACAGAGATGGTAGTTAAGACCATCCACAAATCTCCTGATCCTCTCACGATCAGATGGAACCATCCAAGTAGCATGATGAGCAAGCTGGGAAAACTCATCTCGTACTGAGTCACTATCATATCTCCCTATGTCAGCCACTCAAACTGCCTACGCAACTCTTCCCTGCGGGACTGAGGTATATACTTCTCCAGAAAAAGAGCTGAAAATTGCTGCCAAGTCAGAGGTGCTGCACCGACAGGCCTACGCCTCTCAAAGTCCTCCCACCAAGTAAGAGCAACCCCCGTGAACTGAAAAGTAGTAAATGCCACACCACTCGACTCAAGGATCCCTGCCGTACGGAGCATACACTGGCATCTGCCAAGAAAACTCTGGGCATCCTCGCCCTCAGCACCACCGAATTTCGGAGGCTGGAGTCTACCAATCCTCTCGAGACAACGCTGCTCATCGTCTGGCATAGTTGGAACCACAAAACCCTGAGCTGGTGCAACCTGCTGAGCTGGAGGTGCCTCCGGTGTCTGTAGCCCCTGCACTCCCTGCGCAGGTGTGCGGGCATCGGGGGTCTGATTACCTCCCCCGGTCTGTGAAGTAGCTGCTGCTGCTGTGGTGGCTGAAACTGCCTGAGCCAAGCCAGTACAGACCGTCAAGATCTGTGCCAAGGTCTCCTGAAGACCCGGAATCACAACAGGCACAGCTGGTGCCTGAGCAGGTGCTGCTGGAGTCTCCACCGTTGGAGCCTGATCCTGAGCTGGGGCAATCATAGGATTAGCAGGTACTTCCCAGGCTACTCTACCCCTGCCACGACCACGACCGCATCCACGGCCTCTGGCGGCCTCAGTAGGTGGCACTGGTGGTCGTTCGTCACGTTCAGTAGCTCGTGTTCGCACCATCTGTGAGAGAATAGAATAACAAAGATTTAGTTCACAGTTCAACAAAACCGCACGACAAGAGTTTCAAGAATATGAAGTATTTCCTAAAGGTTCTGCAGCCTCTCGAGGATAAGTACAGACGTCTCCGTACCGATCCACGAGACTCTACTAAACCGGCTCATGACTCGCGAGACCAAGTAACCTAGGCTCTGATACCACCTTGTCACGACCCAAACCCCGGTCGTGATGGCGCCCAACACACTGCTAGGCAAGCCCGACCATTTACACAACCTTAACCAAATAACCTAGATGGATAAATAAATATTCACAAGTAAAAATAACAATTTAAATGCGGAATCTCTGAAATAAATTCTAACCTCCGAAAGCCCCAAAATAAAATACTAAATAGCCCACAGATCTGGTGTCACGAACATGAGCCTCCAATACAAAATATTCACCTAATCACTAGTCGGTCTAGGAAAGAAAATACGAATAAAAGGATAAAGATAGATGGGAGAGATCAAGGTTGCGAACGCCATGCAGCTACCTTGATACTCCCAGATAAACGCTGCTCAGCCAACAAGTCCTCACTCACCCTGTGGTGGACCTGAATCTTCACACAAGGTGCATGGAGTATTGTGAGAACTTCCAACCTAGAAAGTAATAAATATAAATAATGTCTGAGGATAATAAATCCCAAATAAACACAAGGTAAAGCTATAAATACAGTAAAACAACAAGGACAATTATAATAATACCACAACAGATAAAGAATAAATGAAAATTAAAATATGCAATGCAACACATAAACTGGTACTCTCCAGTACCCCGCTGCGGCGTGCAGCCCGCTCCATTTATTTAACATCGACGGCGCTCACTGGGGGTGTGTAGACTCCGGGAGGGGCCCCTTACGGCCCAAGCGCAATAATAAGCCATATCGTGGCATCAAACAGGCCCTCGGCCTCATATCAATATCAATATCATACCACTGCGGCGTGTAGTCCGATCCCGTACTCAGTCCAAAATCACGTAAGCCTTTCGGCACAATAATATAAAAATATTCAGCCCAAACTTCATTAAAAATATTACTTTAGTTTCTACTTTTAGAAAAATGGCTGAGTTTACAAAAACAGTGTTAAATACCAGGACTGAGTTCAATATCTAGAAATATGGTAAGAAACCAGTAAAAATAATCCCTGAAGAATTCAAGTAGTTGGCACGAAGCCCAATTATGACAATAAATCCATTTTTATAAGGATATCACAAAACTACAATCAATTAGGTAGTAATTTTATTAAGCGGGACGGACCAAGTCACAATCCCCGACGGTGCTCTACCCCACGCCCGTTATTCGGCGTGCAAGTCACCTCACATAGCACTACATTGTGCAAATTCGGGGTTTCAAACCCTCAACACAGCATTTACATTTATTACTAACCTCAAGCTGGCCAAAGTCCTAGCTTGCTATGCCCTTGCCTTTCGAATTAACCTCCTCGAGCGTCGAATCTGACCAAAACCGCAAGGAATATGTCACAATAGGCTAAGGGAACATAACCCAATCGAAAAGACTCGTAAAAATATCGATAATCACGAAATTTGCAAAACCCGAGTCCCGGGCCCACTTCTCGAAAAATCAGAAAATTAACATCACCGGATTCCTCATCTCGATACGAGTCTATACATACCAAAATCTCTCAAATCGGACCACAAATGGCCCCTCAAATCTCAAATTTAGAATTTCAAACTCAAGCCCTAATTTCTTACAATTTGGCTATATTCTCATGAATTTCAAGGATGATTCTACAAATAAAATCATGTTTTTAACTCATAAAACTTACCTTCAATCGATCCCAGTTGAAACTCTCTTCAATCCCCGTCCAAAAGCTCTCAACAATGCCCAAATATGGTGGAAAAATGGGTTGGGTTCGCGGATGAAATATTTTAAAACATTCTGCCCAGGTCTGACCCCTCATTCTTCCGTTCGTGTACAGTATCTCGCGTTCGCGAAGGCC
>NW_017685718.1:0-6641 GCF_001879085.1 Nicotiana attenuata | reverse complement strand
CCCCCCCCATCCAACATTCAACATCAAACCCTCTCAAAGGCCTCCAAGACTGGTCGAAATTCAAATCTAGGGTTCCTGAAGCCAAAGCCTGAGCGGAGTTTTGGGGGTTTTCCGTTTCGAGTGTGGTTGGAGTCTGTCTCAGGTCGTGGTAATTAGGTAAGATTTTCTTGTTTACTCATGTTTAAATTGATTCACTTTTCTCCTCATCTTCCTTTTCTTTTCTTTTCTGAGTTTCGAATTAACATCATGTTTGTCCTGATTAAGTCAATCACATGGATTTCAGTCTTTGCATGTTTGTCTCAAGTCAAGTAGTTTAGCTCTAGAACTATTTCAATTATGATTTAAGTCTAAGTATCTAATTAGGTTTCCCTTTGCATGCTAGTGTAAGTAATTCTGGGAACACTGTGTGTATAATATTGTGTTAATTGTAATCAGTTTGTGGTGTTTCATTGAAGAATTCCATTTTTGGTCCGAATAGGTGTTCTCCTATTTTGTTGGTTTTGTTTGTCAGTCTTTAGGGATTCGTATGGGGTCAATTGTAATTCCAAAAACCATAAGGGTCCTAAGGACAAGGTCAAGGACAGTAATATTTAATTGGGAAAAGGGTAATTCAGGAATTTCTTATTAAGAAAGGATCAATTCTGTTAGGATGGGAACTTCTAGAAGATGGAAGAATGTGAGTTTGTTGGGGATAGGATTTTCAGATTCCTCTAGGGGGTTAAAAGAGTAAAAGTAATTGGGTGGGAGAAGGGCAAAATGGGAAATGCTTATTTGGGATGGGGCTGCCTATATATGGACCCCTGCGTCACTCTTTAGAGGGGGCTGGACATTTTTTTGAGAGAAAAAAAATCAGATTTGGAGAATTGAGAGCACACCATAGTTAGAAAGCAAAAATACAAAAAAAAAAAAAAAAAACACATCAATTTTACTGTTTCATTGGTTCTGCATCCTATTTCAATTTCTGTTAAATCCTGGGTTTATTTGCGAGTTATTTGGGGTTTCATGATAGTCTAACATGGATTCTGGTTCTGGTTCGAAGATATGTTTGATATTTGGAGATTGATTTCAACATTGAATCTGGGTTAATTGATCTAAGTTGTTGCTTTATTTATTGTCTTGCTATTGACTGCTGCTGCTCCTCACTACTGTTGTCCTCATTTCTTCTTTCGTTTTGTTCTCCAGGTATCTCTATAGCCTTTGGACATTTGCTGAATATTGGATATGTAATCTGAGTGAAATTCAATGGAATGCAAGCATATTTGATTTAGTTTTTTTCTCTATCCTTTTATTGTTTCAAGTTATGTAGTAGATCTGTAATAATAGGTGTAGCCTAAGCTTTTACATGCATATTATAAGGCTATGTTTGGGATCGAGTAGAAGATTTAGTTTCAACGTTGAAGAGCATGCTTAGGAATTTTTGTTTAAGTTCAGTTTGATTTAAAATGTATGTGTTCATATAACAAACATGGTTAACAAGTGAATATTTGTCTAGTTGAGCTTAAGCAAGTTGGTATGCAAAGGGATTGGCTTATCAGCCATCCGAGCTTGTGCTTTGAGCCCAGCAGCTTATGTGTTTGGTTTACATTGTATTTTTGTAAGGAGGTTCGATTGATGCATGCTAAAATGGAAATGGAATTGTAGATCAGTTCTCGTTAATTCATTGAGGATTAGAAGTAAAAAGTTTAGTTCAATCTCTCTTTCCTGTATCATGATTAAATCGATTTGTGGCTAAATGGATTGGGTAAATGTAAACACTGATTTTCCTATATCAGGGTTGCTTCGAGTTTGCGTTAGTTTAGGTTTAAGAGCTAAAATGTTAGCATAAATGTTTCAATTCGAGTTTGGGAAATCTGCAGATTTTTCTAGTTCAGCTTGTTCATACATTTCCAGTTAGAGAACTTTCCTCTAGTGTTGCTTAATTTCAGTCGCCAAAGTCTTCCCCTCTCACACCTGGGAAGGCTTCGCTCGATTTGGGCCTACCTTGAGCCCAATATCAATTCTGGCTTAGCGTGTTAAGGCAGGCCTGTTTTTTTAGCTTTTCAAAGCCCTTGGCTCTCACGTGCCTCTCATGTGGACTGGATCCATTTTGGGCCCAGGTTTGAACTAATAATTGATCCGTTAATAATTAAATGGTAGACTTTGGGCCTTTCAAGTTAAGTAGTGGACTCGAGCTAAAGGTTTCTTCAGTAATGGAGATCGCCTTGTTCGAGTTCGGACTTGAGCTTGGGGCCCGAATTTCCTTGAATATCATAATATTAGTTAATTCGTAGTGTTAAAGAATTAAGATTTTGTTTTAGAGACAATCTTATAGATAATATTAGTTCGTCTTTAGGATGTCCTTTTCAAAAAAATTGAGGTGCGCCGCGCCAAATAAAATCACAAATCGCGGGGCCCTCTTTAATTACTTTATTAAAATACTTAGAATTCGGGACGTGCCATTTAGTAAATTTTCATGGCCCCCCGCATAGTTAATAGCACGTTAGTCGTTTTAGGCTCGTTCTTTAATAATGTTACCTTCCTAAATTAGGGTGTGCATTTCATGCGACCCAAATCCAAATCCCAAAACGTTGAATAAAATGTGTCGAGGATCCGAGTGCATTTCATGTGACGTGATCCAAAAATATGTTTTAAACGACGTTCAATTTCTTAAAAATTTAATTAAAAGCGGTAAGTAATTTTAAAAATTTCACAATAGGATAACATGTATTAAAATCAGATTTTAGCCAAATATAGCAGTTAAGCGACCGTGCTAGAACCACTGAACTCTGGAGTGCCTAACCCCTTCTCCCGGGTTAACAGAATTCCTTACCCGGATTTTTGGTTCGCGATTGTTAAACAGAGTCAAAGCCTTTCCTCGATTCGGAATTTAAACCGGTGACTTGGGACACCATAAATCTCCCAAGTGGCGACTCTGAATCTCTTAATAGACGAATCCCGTTTCGATTGTCCTTTAATTGGAAAAACTCCCTTTATTATACCCTTTACGGGGTTTAGTAAGAAAAAAGGAGGTGTGACAATATGTATATGGGACGTGAGAAAAGGTTACAGCGTTATATGCGCACCACCACCTGATCAGCTGGTATACGTTGATGATTTGCCCACAGTGGCCGAAATGATATGTCACGACCCAAAATCCACTAAGGGTCGTGACGACGCCGGACACCATTGTCAGGCAAGCCAACAACCAATAACTAGAAACTTCTTATTTTAAACTTAAGGGAATCGTTCCTTTTATACATTTAGACAACAAGTAATGGAATTCATTGAAATAAGAATAATGTCTTTAACCAAGTAGATATTTAACAGTCCTACAACCATTCGTCTGGAATACAGTGGACATGAAATAAATACAATGTACTGAATAATGTAACTCACCTAGCCCCCAAATCATCCGTGCTGCTATGCCCAGTAGGCCACAAGAGTTACATATACCTGTGCAACAAAAATTCACAGAAGTGTAGTATGAGTACGAAAACAACATTTACTCAATGAGTATCCCTCCTAACCTCGAACAAGTAGAGATGAGATGGTCGACTTCGACACTTACTAATGGTCCAATAGTGAGGTCAGTAATACACTAAATTATGGATTTCTATAAGCATGATTTTTATCCAAATAGGAGGAAAGAAATAAACAATTAATTCTTTTACAGAAAATTTCCAAAATTCCTTTTTCGTAATTATCCAAATAATTTCAAGCCATGAAGAGGCAATAACAACTTAATTAAGTTCAAGGCAGCAATACAAGCATGCGCATACCATGCCGAGGTGACGGCCCGATCCAACAGAAATGTAAACTGTGCACTTGCCGAGGGTCGACGGCGCGCCTACAGATGCATCTATTTAGTCAGCCGAGGCGTTCGGCCCGTTCCAAAATAAACACATAGAGACACTCATTCGAGGAGCCAACATGGGGCAATTATTCAAAGAAAAGCTAATTCTCTTTTAACAATTTAAGAAAATGAGGTTTACATCTTGTTAGGAATTCATTTACTATTTTGAGGTGGTTTAAGCATTTCAACTATTCAAGATTACAGATATTCAAAGTATAGCATGCTTTTGGGTCCTAGACTACCCGGACAATAGCATAATAGTAGCTACGCACGGACTCTCGTCACCTCGTGCGTACGTAGCCCCCACAAATAGGAGCAAATATCCAAATAATTCACCTATGGGGACATTTCCCTCTCACAAGGTTAGAAAGGTGACTCACCTCGCTCCGAAGATCCATAACCGGCATTCCACGCCCTTCCGAAGACTCCAATTGATGCACCACGCTCCAAAACTAGCCAACGGTTACGCAAATCCATTAATATATGCTCAATTGTTCATTACAATCTAATTTATAGCAATTCCTAACTCCGATCGAAAAGTTGACCAAAACGCCCTCGGGCCCACGTGCCCGGAATCCGAAATTTTTCGAAGATAAAGATTACCCATGACCTTAGGAACTCAAATATATAATTTTCACTAAATTCCATACTCAATATCGTGGCTAAATTCCAAGTTTACTAATTTTCTAGGTTTTCCACCAAAACCTCAAATTTCTACTAATTTAAATGCTCAAATCCATACATAGTTGATGTATTTAACTCAAAATAGGTGGGGATAACTTACCTTAACGTTGATGACGGAAATACCCTCTTGACGCTCCCCAAAAGTCGCCCATGCCGTGAAAAATATGAGAGAAATGGCCAAATCCCGATTTTAAAACAACCTTCTGCCTGCAGCTATTTCCGCACCTGCGGTCCCTTGACCGCTTCTGCGGTTCCGCAGGTGCGGTCAAATTACTGCTTCTGCGGTCCTCCCTAGGCCGCCCTGTTTCGCTTCTGCGATATGCCTTCCGCAGATGCGGTCCCGCTTCTGCGGAACTTTGACCGCATCTGCGATCCTCTCCAAGATGCCCTCTTCCGCTTCTGCGCTCACTTCTCCGCAGATGCGGTCCCGCTTCTGCGGAACCTCGACCGCATCTGCGGTCCTCAAGCCTTTGACCAAAATCCGCTTCTCCGGATCCCTTTCTGCTTCTGTGGGGCCGCTTCTGCGATTAACCCACCGCAGAAGCGAAAATACAGCAACCAGATCCTTCAGCTGTCCAAAAATCCAAATTTCGATCCGTTAACCACCCGGAATCCACCCGAGGCCCCCGGGACCCCAACCAATCATACCAACCAGTCCCAAAACACATTATGGACTTGCTCGAGGCCTCAAATCACATCAAACCACACGAAAATCATGAATTACACCCCAATTCAAGCTTCATGAACTTTAGAACTTCCAACTTCTACTTTCGATGCTTAAACCTATCAAATCAAGTCCGATTGACCTCAAATTTTGCACAAAAGTCATATTCAACATTGCGGACCTACTGCAGCTTCCGGAATCGGATTCCGACCCCGATATCAAAAAGTCCACTTCCGGTCAAACTTCTCAAAAACCTTCAAATTTCTATCTTTAGCCAAATGGCTCCAAAATGACCTACGGACCTCCGAATTCACTTTCGATCGCGCTCCCGACTCCAAAATCACCATACGGAGCTATTCCCGGACTCGAAATCCCAAACAAACATTGATAACACTGAAATGCACTTCAAGCCAAACTTAAGAAATTTCTTCAAAAATGCTAACTTCCACAATAGGCGCCAAAACGCTCCCAGGTTATCCAAAACCCGAACCGGGCATACGCCCAAGTCCGAAATCATCGTACGAACCTGCTGTAACCTTCAGATCCCGATTCCGAGGTCATTCATTCTTTCAACTTTAAGCTTCCGAAATGAGAATTCTCTTTCCAAATCAACTCTGGACTTCCCGAAATTCAATTTCGACCACACGCACAAGTCACAATACCTGAAATGAAGCTGCTCACGGCCTCAGGCTGCTGAACGGGGCGCTAGAGCTCAAAACGACCGGTCGGGTCGTTACATCTTGCAATTTAAAAAACATTTCTTCAGAACAACCCTAAGAAATCACCAACTAATCGACAACTTTCATTTATACCAGAACTGATTCGACGCAGCGAATCCAAACAAGACAGGGGTAAAGAGCTAAAATAATTGTGATTTCATATTACCAAAACTGAAAAATACAGATGTGAGAAGAGACATACCTAATTTTTCTAGAATCAAGTTTGAGGAAAAGAAAGCTGAAATGAGGCTAAGTCGAGAATCAGAAATCAGTAGTGGCTCAGCAAAACAGTAGCGACAACAGTCAAATTAAAAAAAGAAACTCGACCAAATGTTGAAACTCAAGCCAGAAGCTTTTATCGACAACCTCAAGAAGAACGGCTCAACTCGAAAAAAGAACCATAACCAAATGCAACAAACAACACGAATTTGAATCCGATTAGGCGACTCATGTGTGCTCCAATAGATAAAACCAAATTGAAAGCAAAAACTGAAATACTTTTTTTATATAGATCTTTTTTTTTGAATGTAATCACAAGAAAAAAGAGAAGACAAAACTCTCAAAGCTTAGACCATTTCCTCACTAATCTCTCCCTCTCGTCATTCTCTATTTCATGTCCCTGTGTGTGTGTTTTTTTTTTCTTTTTAAGAAGAAGGGAGGTGAGTTATAATGGAGGAGTTAGGTTGAGGGTGGAGAGGCGGGTTGAAAGGTTCGGTGGCAGTGGGATTTTTTGTGTGGAGTT
>NW_017685717.1:0-6642 GCF_001879085.1 Nicotiana attenuata | reverse complement strand
GAGTATGTACACCACCTTGGCTCAGGCAGGTTGCTTCCCCTTGCTGCATCCACATCCCAGGCTGGGGGAGGAGCACAGACTCCCGCCATCCGCACTCCTGAGCAGCGAGTGCATGTTGAGCAGGCTCCCGAGATTATTCCCGCACCGCCTGCAGCGCCAGTTCAGCCCGAGGAAGGGTCAGCTGCTTCAGAGGACGAGCAGCGGAGACTTGAGAGGTTCAAGAAGTATGATCCCCCAGTATTCAGTGGATTAGCATCAGACGATGCCTTGGGATTTCTAGAGGAGTGTCACCGCATTCTTCGCACTATGGGCATAGTAGAGTCCACCGGGATTTCCTTTACTGCCTTCCAGCTTCGGGGAGCCGCCTATGATTGGTGGCACACTTATGAGATAGACAGTCCAGCCGAGGCTGCCTCACTGACCTGGACCCAGTTCTCAGATATGTTCATGAGAGAGTTTGTCCCCCAGAGTCTCAGGGACGCATGGCGCGCAGAGTTTGAGCATTTGCGCCAGGGTGCTATGACCGTTTCGGAGTATGCTATCCGCTATACCAGGTTGGCCAGACATGTACCGGCCTTGGTTGCTACAGTTCGTGAGAGAGTTCGTAGGTTCATTGAGGGTCTTATCCCACCCATCAGATCTAGCATGGCTCGAGAGTTGGAGATGGACATTCCTTATCAGCAGGTAGTGAGCATTGCTAGGAGGATTGAGGGTATGCTCGCCAGGGAGCGAGGGGAGAGGGAGGCCAAGAGGTCTCGAGAGTCGGGTCACTACTCTGGTGCCCGTACCCCAGCGGCAGGTCGTTATGGCAGAGGTTATGCGGGTCGCCCCGTTCATTCAGCTCTTCCAGCAGCCAGCAGTGCTCCAGCTCCGCCTACACCTCAGGAGCCTTACTATGCACCTCCAGTTTCTAGCGCGCCTCCTGCGCGGGGTACTTCCAAAGGTCAGTCCAGTAGACCTGGCTCTAGTCAGTCACAGCCATCGCGTCCTCCCAGAGCTTGTTTCGAGTGTGGTGATACACGCCATATGGTTAGGGACTGCCCCAGACTTGGTAGGGGTGCACCTTCACAGACTGCTCAGCCACAGCGTGCTCCTCAGAGTTCTCAGGCCATGGTCACAACTCCAGCTGCTACCCCATCTGCCCAGCCGGCTAGGGGCGGAGGTCGGGGAGATAGAGGTCGCCCTCAAGAGAGGGGCCGGGCCAGATATTATGCTATTCCTGCTCGTACTGAGGCTGTTGCCTCCGACTCCGTCATTACAGGTATTATTCTGGTTTGTCACAGAGAGGCATCGGTTCTATTCGATCCGGGCTCTACTTATTCTTATGTGTCTTCTTACTTTGCTCCGCATTTGGGTATGCCTCGGGATTCTTTGAGTGCCCCCGTTTATGTTTCTACTCCTGTGGGGGATTCTCTTATTGTGGACCGCGTTTACCGGTCATGTTTGGTTACTATTCGTGGTTTTGAGACCAGGACAAATTTGCTGTTACTCAACATGATTGATTTTGACATTATCTTGGGCATGGACTGGTTGTCGCCCCATTTTGCTATTCTTGATTATCACGCCAAGACCGTGAAGCTGGCTATGCCAGGTATTCCGCGCATTGAGTGGAGTGGTACTTTAGATCACACTCCCAGTAAAGTTATCTCTTTTCTAAAAGCTCAGCGTATGGTTGAGAAGGGGTGTGCCGCGTATTTAGCTTATATGAGAGATGTCAGTGTTGACGCCCCTTCTGTTGATTCAGTCCCAGTGGTACGGGATTATCCCGATGTGTTTCCAGCTGATCTTTCGGGCATGCCGCCCGATAGAGACATTGATTTTGGCATCGATTTGTTGCTGGGCACTCAGCCCATTTCCATTCCTCCGTATCGTATGGCTCCTCCTGAATTGAAGGATCAGTTGCAGGAATTACTTGATAAGGGTTTCATCCGCCCCAGTGTTTCACCGTGGGGTGCTCCTGTCTTATTTGTGAAGAAAAAGGATGGTTCCATGCGTATGTGTATTGATTATCGCTAGTTGAACAAGGTTACAGTGAAGAACCTTTATCCTTTGCCTCGCATCGATGATCTGTTTGACTAGCTTCAGGGCGCACAGGTGTTTTCTAAGATTGACTTGCGCTCAGGTTACCATCAGTTGAAGATTCGGGAGCCAGATATCCCGAAGACTGCCTTCTGGACTCGGTATGGTCATTACGAGTTCCTTGTTATGTCATTTGGACTGACCAATGCCCCAGCAGCTTTTTTATGCATTTGATGCACAGTGTGTTCAGGCCATATATTGACTCGCTTGTTATTGTTTTTATTGATGATATTCTGGTGTATTCCCGAAGTCGGGAAGATCACGAGCAGCACCTGAGGACCGTGCTTCAGACCCTGAGAGAGAAGAAGTTATATGCAAAGTTCTCAAAATGTGAGTTTTGGTTGAGTTCGGTGGCATTCTTACGCCGTGTAATTTCGAGTGAGGGCATTCGGGTGGATCCGAGGAAGATAGAGGCCGTGCATAGTTGGCCCAGGCCGTCCTCAGCTACAGAGATTCGCAGTTTCCTTGGTTTGGCGGGCTACTACCGTCATTTCGTGGAGGGATTTTCATCGACTGCGGCCCCTATGACTAGATTGACCCAGAAGGGTGCCCTATTTCAGTGGATAGAGGAGTGTGAGGCGAGCTTTCAGAAGCTCAAGACAGCTTTGACTACAGCCCCTATTTTGATATTACCTACTGGTTCGGGGTCCTATACAGTTTATTATGATGCTTCACGGGTTGGCCTTGGAGCAGTGTTGATGCAGGACGGTAGGGTGATTGCCTACGCGTCCAGACAGTTGAAGATACATGAGAAGAACTACCCTGTCCACGACCTTGAGTTAGCTGCTATTGTTCATGCCTTGAAGATCTGGCGTCATTATTTGTACGGTGTGCCCTGTGAGATCTATACCGACCACCGGAGTTTGCAGCACTTGTTCAAGCAAAAGGATCTAAATTTGCGCCAGAGGAGGTGGTTAGAGTTGTTGAAGGACTATGATATTACTATTTTGTATCACCCGGGCAAGGCCAATGTGGTAGCGGATGCCTTGAGTCGCCGGGCGGAGAGTTTGGGGAGTTTGGCATATTTACCAGCTTCAGAGAGGCCCATGGCGATGGATGTTCAGGCCTTAGCCAACCAGCTTGTGAGATTGGACCTTTCGGAGCCCAGTCGGGTGCTAGCTTGTGTAGTTTCCCGGTCTTCCCTATTTGATCGTATCAGGGAGCGGCAGTATGATGACCCTCATTTGCTTGTCCTTAAGGACAAGGTCCAACGTGGTGATGCCAGAGATGTGACCATCGGAGATGACGGGGTATTGAGGATGCAGGGCCGGATTTGTGTGCCCAATGTTGACGAACTCCGAGAGTTGATTTTAGCAGAGGCCCATAGTTCGCGGTATTCCATCCATCCGGGTGCCGCGAAGATGTATCAGGACTTGAGGCATCACTATTGGTGGAGACGGATGAATCACCATGGACTTCGTATCTGGACTCCTACAGACCTTGAAGAAGTTTGATGCCATTTGGGTTATTGTGGATCGGCTGACCAAGTCCGCTCATTTCATTCCTATGTGTACCACTTATTCATCGGAGCGGTTGCTAAGGTTTATATCCGGGATCGTCCATCTGCATGGTATCCCAGTTTCCATTATTTCAGATAGAGGTACTCAATTTACATCGCGATTCTGGAGAACCGTGCAGCAGGAGTGAGGTACTCGGGTGGAGTTGAGCACAGCATTTCACCCCCAGACGGACGGACAGTCCGAGCGCACTATCCAGATTCTTGAGGATATGCTCCGTGCGTGTGTGATTGAATTTGGAGGGTCTTGGGATCAGTTCTTGCCTTTAGCGGAGTTTGCCTACAATAACAGCAACCAGTCGAGCATCCAGATGGCTCCTTATGAGGCTTTATATGGTAGACGGTGTCGATCTCCGGTTGGATGGTTTGAGCCGGGAGAGGCTCGGCTGTTAGGTACGGATTTGGTTCAGGAGGCCTTGGACAAGGTCAAGATCATTCAGGATAGGCTTCGTTCAGCTCAGTCTCGGCAGAAGAGTTATGCAGATCGCAGGGTTCAAGATGTGGCATTTATGGTCGGTGAGCGAGTATTGCTCCGAGTGTCGCCTATGAAGGGCGTGATGAGATTTGGGAAGAAGAGCAAGCTTAGCCCTAGGTACATTGGTCCGTTTGAGATTCTTGATCGAATGGGAGAAGTAGCTTATAGACTCGCATTGCTGCCTAGCTTATCAGCCGTGTATCCAGTTTTTCATGTATCCATGCTTCGGAGGTATCACGGCGACCCAACCCACGTGTTATATTTCAGCACTGTCTAGTTGGACAAGGACTTATCTTATGAGGAGGAGCCGGTAGCTATTCTAGACCGGCAGGTTCGTCAGTTGAGATCTAAGAGTTTTCCTTCTGTTGGTGTCCAGTGGAAGGGTCAGCCTCCTGAGGCATCGACCTAGGAGTCCGAGTCTGATATGCGGAGCCATTATCCTCACCTTTTTCCCGACTCAGGTACTTCTTTCTTTGTCCGTTCGAGGATGAACGGTTGTTTTAGTGGTGGAGGATGTGACGACCCAAAGGGGTCATCACTTGTTTTCTTACCCATCCTGTACTTCCGAGGCCTTGAAAACCTCATCCAGGGTTGCCTCGATTTACGTGTACAGTCCGGGCGCGTAACCGGAAAGCTTAAATATGAATTCTCTGAGAAAAATGCTAAATTTCGATATTAAATTGACTAAGTTTGACTTCGGTCAGCATTTTGGGTAAACGGACCCGGACCCGTGATTTGACGGTCCCGGAGGGTCCGTAGAAAAATATGGACTTAGGCGTATGTCCGGAATCGAATTCCGAGGTCTCAAGTCCGAGAAATAAATTTTTGTGTGAAATTGTTTTCTGGAAATAATTAATGAAATTGGAAACGAAATTTGATTAGAAGACTATGGTATCGGGACCGTATTTTGGTTCCGGCGTCCGGTACAAGTCTTATATATGATTTAAGCACTTTCTGTAAAGTTTGATTGAAAACGGACGTCGTTTGACGTGTTTCAGACTTAAAATGGGAATTTGATGTTCTATGAAAAATCTGGAAGAAATCATGAGCTTTGAGGCTTGATTCAATGTATATGATGTTATTTTGGCGATTTGATCGCACGGATAGGTCCGTAGGATGTTTTTGAGGTTGTGTATGTGTTCGGTTTGGAGCCCCGAGGGCTCGGGTGAGTTTCGAGTAGGTTCCGGGATGCCTTAGGCTTAAAATACCAGATGTTGCAGGTTCAGGAACAATGTTGCAGACTCTGAACCCTCCAGCGCGGCCGCGGTCGCCTTCGTGCGGTCCGCGGTGGGTACTGTGCGGCCGCAGTCGTCTTTGTGCGGTCCGCGGTGGGTGCTACACGGCCGCGATCGTCCTTGCGCGGTCCGCGCGGGGAACTTCAGAGATCCGCAAGTCCTCAGGTATGTCAGCGCGGCCGCGATCCTTTTTGCGCGGTCCGCGCTGGGGACTTTAGAGGGTATAAATACACGGGATTTTCAGTTATTTCTCACTTTTCAAAGACCCAAAACATAAGAGGAGATTTTCCAAGCAATTCTTCTTCTTCAAAACGATTTGGTAAGTGATTTCTAACTCAATTTCTTCACTCCTTAACATCTTTTAACATAATTTCAACTTCAAATCAAAGATTTAATGGGGAAATTTGGGTATGTTGGGTAGAACCTAAGTTTTGCTAAAATTGGGGATTTGGACCTCAATTTGAGGTCCGATTTCAAAACAAATTATATATTTGGGTTCGTGGGGAATGGGTAACCGAGTTTTGGTTCGAACCTTGGGTTTTGACCATGTTGGTTTGAGGGCGTTTTGGTCATTTTACCTAAATTTGCGTCTTAGCTTTAAATTAAATAGTAGAATCAGCTGCTTGAGATGTTATTTACGAGATGTAATTGAAATGGATAGATTTGGGCCATTTGGAGTCGGATACTCGTGGCAAAAGGTGTGATTTCGAGTTGATTTTGGAGCCGGTTGAGGTAAGTGGCTTGTCTAACCTTGTGTGGGGGACTTCTTCCCCTTAGGACATGATATTTGGTATTTGAATGCCTCGTACGGAGGTGACGAGCGCGTATTTGAGCTAATTGTTGGAAATCCATTTTTACTTGAAGTACTTAAATTGAGTTTTCTTGCCTATCTGTTTATTTTTAAAATTGCAAGTTATTCATATGCTAGTTTAGAGAAGCATGATTATTTGACTTACTCGTCTAAGTGTTTAAACTGTCTTGTTTGTACTCCGTGCAGCATATTAGGCTAGGATTTCTCTATTTCTTGTCCTGAGTTTAGTATTTATCCTAATGTTTGGACTGTTATTGTGTGTTTTTAAATTCGGACTAGGGATGGCACCCGGGGAGATCCCCCTGCACTTGATACGTTTCGGACTGAGGGTGCGGGATACCAAGAGATCCCTGGCACATGTGAATTTAAGCTTTGAGGATACCAAGAGATCCTCGGAATACCAAGAGATCCCTCATGTATATGATGAGGATACCAAGAGATCCTCGGGATACCAAGAGATCCCTCGTGTATATGATGAGGATACCAAGAGATCCCTCGTGTATGTGATGAGGATACCAAGAGATCC
>NW_017685716.1:0-6642 GCF_001879085.1 Nicotiana attenuata | reverse complement strand
ATCACCAAGCCATTGAGAAGGTGAAAGTGATACAGGAGCGATTGAGGACGGCACAAAGCAGGCAAAAGTCTTATTCTGATATCCGACGTCGTGATCTGGATTAGGGTAGGGTGTTAAATGGTACATAAGAAGCGGGTATCAGAGATGGCGGCTCTTGCGCCCCATTTTTCTCGCGAAATTGGTTTTTCGACAATTTTACAACTCTTTTGAATGGAAGATAGAGTGTTAAAAGAAGAGTCGCCAACAAAAGGTTTAAAGGTACGTTAGGGCACCTATTATGCAGATAACTTTGTTTGACTAGTCAACGCCACCAAAGATTGGGTAAGGGCTCAAATTACCTCGAAGAGAAGGTGTTAGGCACTCCTCGAGGTCCACAACTGTGGGTCTCGACCGAACTTAAGACTATGTGGATTATAATTAGACGAGATGATCAAATGAACAAAGAGAATAAAAAGGTCGGGGAGTTTTATTATAATACAATGAGAATTGATACAAATCTTAAGACTACAGGGATACAACTATTACGGTCGATGTTAGATGACTAAGTGTATATCACAATTTCATAAAAGATAGGAGAAAAGGGGGGTTCTAAGTTTTTTAGCCTAAAGGATCAACCCGTGCAACATAAATAATACTTCGAAACTCCCTTTAGATAGTGAGTTACTCATATCATTTAGCGCGCACAGACTATCATCTACCGCTACCCGATTACTATGTTAAAGTTGTTTACCTAAAGGCGCTCTAATTCAATTCTAAGTCGCGCCATATGTGTGCACTACCCGTCCCATGCCTAAGGTACAGAAGGCATTGGACCTCTATTTGGGTGGTTCTATACTTTACTTAGGTTGCTAAAAATGATAAAACTAAGCGACATTCAAAACAAGTAGGAATTCACGTAACGACAATTAAAGGCCCAGATTAGCCTCCACACATAGACAACAAATGCACGCGGGCAAATTCTATATTTTGCATAGGCAGTATACAATTTTAGAATCGAGGCAAATTATAGTCATTAAGTCCAATAGACATGGCTCCTATGTGATTTTGATTTTAAGCGCACAGGCAGTGCTGTTGTATTAGAGCAAGGAATTTACAAATTACAGGATATTACAAATCCTATCGGCATGATCTCTAAATTGTTTGTGCAACGAGACAATAAAACCGTTTGAAAGCTTGAAATTTACCACGTTTGGTTTTATTAGCCTACTTTCTAGGAACAGTATCCTATAGGCAGGATTTCTAAGAGTTAGCAATTGAAATTGGTTCTATAACATTTCATCCCTATAGGCATTTTTCTAGGAGAGCAATGTGACAGAAATTAGCAATAACAGTAGCTAATTGATCGATTAAGGTCCTATAGACATGATATCTAGATGAATATTAATGTAATCCCATAGGCATGGCATCTAATGAATATGCTGCAGTTGCACAATTTAGTGAATAGTTATTGATACTGGTTTCCTATAGGCATGTTGTCTAATAACGCATAGCAATAAGCATAGTAAAACAGGTTGAGTGAGTGTGTGATTCCCTATAGTCATGGTTTCTACCAGTGTACATGAAAAACCAAATAGCATATATGGCAGGCCGGATAGAAAAGCGAGTAGATCACATAAACCCTATAGGCATATTTTCTACCCTTTATACAGACATCAGAATATACATATTTCCCCAATTTCACTAACACCCCAATTATTTATTTACAAATTATTACAGACCCAGATAATGAACATAAGTATAAATATTACACAAGGAACATTAGTAGGCCCAACAGCAGGCCCAAAAGAAGATACCCAATACTGCCTGGGCCTTCACAAGCTAACTCGCACCGGCAGCAAACTCAAACTCGACTCAAGTATTAGAGTATGCCAATTACAAGCTCCAAACTCATATATTGACCCATACAAAGCAGGGGTGGAACATTCGCGCACCCAGTAGTGACGGATGAACAACTTAACCAAACGACTACTTACTGAATTAGTTAAGAATACTATAAGTCCACACGTTCAACTCTTAGCAGTCATAAGCCAAAGGCACATGGATAGGACAACATTATATTGAAAGGCACATGAGACATATATGAGGCAGGTTCTTGTTTGTATTTTGAAAAAATTGTTTGGAGTGACAATATTAAGCAACATGAGCTAGCAAGCCACTCCACATAAAGTTTCAAAGTAAATCATGATTCAGGACCAACCTAAAGAACTTCATATGACGATCTAGAATAATCATAAGCAGGAAGCAAGTAGAGAACAAATTTCACATCAAGGTTTTAACATGATGGTCTAACGAGAACATGGATACAAATAGCATAATCAACAGACTAGTGGCACAGTTTGGCCAACATATCAGTTAGTTGCACATGAAACTTATCATGATGAGCATTGATCATAGCACAAAGATGCCAAAGAAAGATAGGAAGAGTAAAAGGGCAGATCAGCTATAGATTAACAGGACAAGCAGACATCAGGATTTATGTCAGTTGATCATACATAAGAGAAGAAGTGGAACATTTATCCTACAAGTCTTAGACACTGCTAAAGACTACATTATTGACAAGAAAGGAATACAATCATCAGAGTTACAGGAAAAATTTTATTTTGTGTCTCATACAACTGACATTAGTTCTATGAGGCATCCTGTTTGTCTCACAGTTTTATGGACCCACATTTTTGTGGACCCAGAAGTATAAGATTGGGGTCCACAAATTTGTGAGACAAAAAGGAGCCTCACACAACTAGTGTAAGTTGTGTGATGCACACCATAAAACTTCTCGAGTTACAGATAGCAGAGAAACATATTTACGCTAGATATTAAGACAATGTGGTAACATGGGGTGGCCAGGGATCAATTTGTAAGGTAACAGTAAAATACATATCAGAAAGAGACTCATTTAGACAAATTCTAGGCAGACATCAATTCCATAGGTGTTTCATTACAAATGTTCAAAATGAGGTATGAGAAAGGGTTCAATACTGAACAGTTACTGTAGGAATTTAGGCATACATATGACAATATCAAACAAGCATAGCCCAGAATTCTTGCAAATTAACTAAACATGAATGAACAAATACAAACTTATACAAGTTCTGATGAAGGATTTCAGAAGAGATTCAAATAAGGTCGGCACAATATCATACTAGTTTAGAAAGTCCACAAAACATAAATATTCAGGTACATGAACATAAACAATGGAAAGATATAGTTGCGAGGGTTTGAACACTTACTAGTTTGCAGATTTAATAACAAACTTAAGGGAATCACCAAGTTCTAGTAGCGAAGTAAGAACAACAACAAAAACTCCAAACCGTAGTGCGTCAAAGTTCACAGGAGCTTCGAACGAGCCCCGAGCAGTGCTCGCACTACGGAGGTAGATAGAGAGGATTTTAGTGGCCTTGGCTTTCAGCTGGCCAGATTCAGAATAATATAGAACAAGTGAGAGTAAGAGAACAACAATGATTAAGGTCCCTCTTAGGGGAGTTAGGGGAGAGGTTTTTATAGTAGAAATTAAACATCCAAACAAGGAAACATCATCAGTCAAACACAAGAAAGGAAAGAATATCACATGCAATCAGCAACGGAACTGGTAAAAGGAAAAAGTATAAATTGTGAACCTTAGCTCATCAGAAATCCAAGAATCGACCAAAGATCGTGGTGAATCGGCCTCATATCACCTTGCTATGAATGTGTATAGACGGAATACCGTCTAGATCTTGAAGATTGAAGTTAATTTTCTCATGATTCCAGGTCTGGTACTTACCAAAAATAGGCAAGTACTAAGTGATTCCATTAACATGTAAGTAACACGGAGATGAAGCATATATGGAAGGCAAATCGTAGGAAGATTCCATATCAAGATCGGAATCAGAGAGAGTTAAAGGGTGTAGCGATTAGGGTCTGTGAAGGAAAAAGGGAGGAAAAAGGGAAATATAGGCAGCTAAAATGG
Source organism: Nicotiana attenuata (assembly GCF_001879085.1). NCBI lineage: Eukaryota > Viridiplantae > Streptophyta > Magnoliopsida > Solanales > Solanaceae > Nicotiana > Nicotiana attenuata. The sequence continues at coordinate 2,696 of NW_017685716.1, read as the reverse complement.
AAAATGGGTCTTTTGGGTTAGGTTATGGGGTTTATAAGGAAAGAGAGTGGGGGTGTTGTGAGCCGTTGATCTCTTTTGATCAACGTCGGAGATTTAGAACGAACTGGGTCAGTTTTTGGATGGGGCAGACCTATTGGGTCACTTGGGGTTGGGCTTCTAGGGTTTGATCAGAGTGGGTTGGTTCATCTGGACCTTAGTTGGTCCGAAATTAGCCTAATTTGGGCCAAATTTTAAAATAAGAGATTAAGGGGAAAATAATTTAATAAAAAGATAAAAATTCTATTTGTGAATTAATAATTTAAAACAATATTAGAAGATTATAAAAATATAAAATATTATTTGACCTTGAATAAAATGACAAATGCAATAAATTGCAAAATATGGGATATTATTGTAAGATTGTGCAAATAGCCTAAAATACTACTCCCTCCGTTCCAGTTTATGTGAACCTATTTCCTTTTTGGTCCGTTCCAAAAAGAATGACCCCTTTCTAAATTTGGAAATAATTTAGCTTAAATTTACAATTTTACCCCTATTGAGAGGCTTTTATAACCACACAAATACTCTGGGCCCCTTTTTGATTTGTTTAGGACCACAAATTCCAAAAGTCTTCATTTTTTCTTAAACTCCGTGCCCAGTCAAACANATAATAGATTGGATGATTAAGTCATCACAAAAAAATAAATTTAAATGAATAATTAGCAAATATTCAAGTAATTTAAAATGCAAGAAAATTAATTTAAAGCTCTAAAAATTATAGAAAATTATAGAAAATGCTCATACGATAGACTAAGTGATGATGAAAAATGACATTTTGAAAATATATGCACTGTTTGGAAAAATATGAGGGCAAAATTGGGTATCAACAGCTGTCCCTCTTTACCCGGAAATGATAAAAGAGTTGTCGGGTAAAGAAAAATGATGATCGATTTTGGCCGAGTTGAAAGGGGAAAGATGTGATTTTAAAGATGGGGTCTGAACCCTGCTTCCTGAGTTACCACATATCCCTGGTGTTACGGGAATCAGGCCGTGTGTAGTTTTGGATCCAATGACGAATGAAACCGATGGAGTTGTTGTAAGAGTGATTGTAAGATTTGAAAAGATTCTTTTGGGCGGGATATTATCGCAAGTAACAGATGATTTTAGGAGAAGTTATGAATGCAAATTTGAAACGTTACAGATGTATCACGAGGCAGATATCTGAACGGTCATAGAGTAAAAGGTAGGCAATTACTGGTAGTCGGTTATGTTTGAAGCAATTGAAGGATGTGAACGTTGTGGACGGAAACCGGAGCGAAGATTGCTCCTGTTTGTAGAACGGTTACCTCCCGAATTACCTGCAAAACTTATAACACGATGCATGCAAATATATATGGGTTATTGCAACAATTTAAACATGATGCAAATTTCCTTTGGACCATAAAGTTTGTCTTTGGACGGTGAGGATGATGTCCTTAGACCATGATGCCATGGGCTATGAATCGTATGATAAGGGATTCGTAGGCCATGAAATGGTGTCCTCGGGGCATGAGGATGGTGCCTCTGGACTATGACGCCTTTGAATAAAGATGTACAAATTTGAGAGATCCTCAGACCATGGAATGGTGTCTCCCGGCTATGAGGAAGGTACCTTCGGACTATGACGCCTTCGGACAAAATGGTGATGTTTCAGCCTACTAAATGCAAGGATAAGATGCTTAATCATATGTGAGGGCGAGACAAGACAAGGCTTAGTCTTGTGTAAGATGAGGGTAGTGCTTAGACCTAGGTCAATAAATGGGATAGTGCTTGGCCTTATGCAGTGTAGCGGAGATAGTATTTAGTCTTATGCAAAGAAAAGGCAGTGCTTAGCCTTATGCAATTATGGAGGCAATGCTTAGTCTCAAGAAAGAAAGGCAATACTTAGCCTTGTTCAATTACGGAGGCAATGCTTAGCCTCATGCAAGTAAAGGCAGTGCTTATCCTTATGCAGGAAACAGAGACAACTCTTAGTCTCATGCAGGGAAAGGCAGTGCTTAGCCTTATGCAATTATGGAGGCAACGTTTAGCCTTATGCAAGAAAAGGAGACAATGCTTAGTCTAGTGCAGAAGAAGGCAATGCTTAGCCTTGTGCAATTATGAAGGCAATGCTTAGCCTTGCGCAATGAAGAGAGACAGTGCTTAGTCCCATGCAAGGAATAGAGTGCTTAGTCTCATGCAAAGAAAAGGCAGTGCTTAGCCTTATGCAATTACGGAGGCAGCTTAGCCTCATTCAGGAAATGGAGACAGTGCTTAGTCTCATGCAAGGAAGAGAGATAGCGCTTAGTCTCATGAAAGGAAAAGCGATGCTTAGCCTTATGCAATTACGGAAGCAATGCTTAGCCTCATGCAAAGAATAGCTGTGGGAGTAAAGTATTTTTTAGCTTGATGCGTTGCATTTGGCACCCTTGTCGTTATGAAGATAGTAACTTTGCTGTGTGTATATATTTTCGAATACCGTTGTTACATTCCTTGTGTCTGCATTCAAAGAAAACTCATGAGTTTTTACGTTTTTTTGGGGGGGGGGGGGGTAGGGGGTAGTGGTAGGTTGGTTTGTGCTCGTTGACTCCGTTGCTTTGCCTTTACTCCTGCTTGAGATTCCTATTTACGTTACCGTTGGTAACGACTGGCTGTCATAGAACAAAGTTTTCGAAAATATGTATGTATTTGACTAAATT
>NW_017685715.1:0-6642 GCF_001879085.1 Nicotiana attenuata | reverse complement strand
AGAACAGAGGCATTTATTTCAAGTTTTAGCAATCAGGAGTCCACCTGGAAAAAAGGGAATTCAATTCAGAATGCAATTCAGGTCAGCAACAAAAGAAGCTCGCGTCAAGAATGCGAGTCAGCAGTCCGAGATGATCAATAGAAGTTAGTCACATTCAAGAATAAAAAGAAAAAAAAACAAAAAGAAAGGCAAGAAGTGAGTCCAATATCAGAAGTTAATGAAAGATACGAGCTGCTCAAGACAAGGCTGAGGTCACAAGCTCTGCATGTCCCGTCTTGGTTTGAAAAACTGAAGAAGATTGAACCAACACCTGCAGCTAACAAGCATCAAGATTCAGATCAGGGTCCGCATGAAGAACCAACCAAGACTCAAGATCAAGCTTCAGAAGACTCATAGATAGGAATCTTGTAACTTGTAGCTAATAGGCTTAGTTAGTCTTTTTCATTTTTGATTTTGATGTAATAACGGGACCGCGGACCGAAACCTCGACGGCACCTCGCTCGGCTCTCAACCTCGGTACTCCATCATCTCATTCATTTCTAAATTACACGTGGCCTGATTCCTTTATAGCCAAGGATATGTAGGCAGCTCAGATACCAGGGCTCGGTCACATTCTCCCTCTTCTTAGTTTTTGCTCTCCTTAAATAAGGGTCGGGTCAAAAACCTGTCTAGTCATTCTTTGTTTGAAAACTCTTTGAGTTTCCAGTCAAAGAGGGGCAGCTGTTGACATGTGATTTTTGACCCTCCCCGAAATTTTACCCATTTTTAGCATGCAAATATTTAGTTTAGGCCTAATATCGCCATTTTAACTGATTTTTACTATTTTACTTTGTTTTATTACAAAAGAATGAAAAATTACAAAAAAATAGGTTTATTAATATTTTATAGTCATTTTTAATCTAAAAAAATTATACAAAAATAGTACCCTATCTTTATTTTTATAATCTTGAAAACACAAAAAAAAAAAATAGTTTTATGTTTTATAGTTTAGTTCAATTGATTAAAATTAGTTTTGTATTTTTGTATTATAATTGTACATAATTTTAGAAGAAAGAGTTAGTTTTAGGTTGGTTTATTCCGTTTTTATAAATCTTATAGTCCATTTTTTTTAGTCTTTGGCCCAAAATCCCTAGCCCATAGTTCCTAGGCCCATACCCCTAACCTAATCCCTACCCTATATAATACTACCTACACCACAAATACACCAGATACACCAAAAAGACACTCAAAAGCGGCAGACCTCTTTTCACCCTCCCAATCGAGCTGCTAGGAGTAAAATTCAGAGCATCATCATGTGGAAAAGCTCGAAAACTTTGTTGAGTTGAAGAGAATAAATCAAGCTAATCAACCAATTAGCTCTCTTGCTGCTGCTAGTAATTGTCGCTAGAGATAATTGAGAAAGCATTAACCCCAAAGAAAACTCTTTCTAATTCTCGTGAAACTCGTCGCCGGCAACTCCTTTCTCGTTTTTGTTTGGAAAATTTTCTATTCAAATTCTTAATTCATTTCTCTTTCCTTTTCGCCTTACTTCTTTCCTTAATTCTTCCTCTCGTCAAGTCCATAACAAATCGATTTACCTCAATTTGGAGCCGAGGTATTCTGCCCGGAAGCGCACAGTCCGGTTGAAGGTCATAATTTTGCTGATTATTCGATTTTGGTGAGGTTTCGTCCGTCGGGTTTCGATTCCGGGTCCCTGTTCGTGGCTTAAGGATTTGGGAGGCAATATTTCATATTTCATTTGGCAAAATATATTTAAGGTTAATTTCTCTTTCTCTTCCTATATTGATATCATTTCAGTTCCTACTTTAGTCAATTTCTCTGATAAGTTTATTTGTATTTAGTTTTTTATTAGCTTGAAAATCATTTGATAAATGCTTATATAAGATTGTCTGTTTGCTTAATTACCAAGGTGTATTTGTTGGGATGAGATCGCATAAGCAGATTAGGTAACTAAAATTGAAGTATAATAGATTTACTGGCACGACTTATTAAAGCAAATTGGCCCAGAGTTATCAAATGTGCATAATGGAGTTTGGACATGGTTTGATTATTGAGGAAAATTGTTTCTTGTGATGCTGGTAAAGTCAAAGAATGCTGGAATATTGAAAGTATTTTATATCGCTTTATCTCTTTTAGTTAATGAATCTCATAACTACGGGTACGGTTCCCGTGACGTGGTTGTGATAAAATATACAAATCTTTTCTTTTAAAATAATTTGAGGTGCGCCATACACAATTAAAATCCATAATCTATGGCCCTCAAAAGATTAGTTCAAACATCCTTTTAAAATTAGAATCGAGGTGTGCCGTGCCAAATAAATTTTCAAAATTGCATGGCCCTCGCTTTATTTAATCTCGAATTGATCCTTAGAACGCGAGGCGTGCCATTTAGCGAATTTCCATGGCCCTCGCAAAGTTAATAAAACGCTAGCTGCTTTAGGCCCGGCATTTAATAATATTACCTTCTTAAATACGGGTGCACATTTATGTGACCCAAATCCAAATCTCAACGAAGTCGAAATGTGTCAAAAACCGCGGGTGCATTTATCTGACGTGGTTCGAGATGCGTTTTCACGACGTTACAATTCTCTTTAAAAAGAATAATAAAAGCGGTTTAAAATTAAAAAGCACATAAGTTAAAACATGTATTAAAATCAGATTTTAGCCAACTATAATAATTTAAGCGACCGTGCTAGAACCACGGGATCCGAGGGTGCCTAACACCTTCCCTCGGGTCAACAGAATTCCTTATTCAGAATTTCTGGTTCGCAGACTCCAATTGGGAAGTCGAAATTTTCCTCGATTTGGGATTTAAATTAAATCGATGACTTGGGATACCAAAAGCCAATCTTATCCCAAGTGGCGACTCTGAAATAAATAAATAATCCCATTTCGAATAATGTCACTTTAAATGGAAAAACTCCCTTATATATTATCCTTCGGGGTAGGTCTGGTAAAAAGGAGGTGTGACAGCTCTGGCGACTCTGCTGGGGACAAGAACCCAGAACTTTGGTTCAGGGTTCAGAATTCGAGCTTAGATATATTGTTGTATTTGGCTTTATCTGATTTTCCTACATGTTTCATGCTAAATGTGCAAAATGTTGTTTTTTACCGCTTTGATATTATCTGAACTGTATATAAACTGTGTCGAAACCCTTCTCTTCTCACCTCCGGGGATGTGCTTACTGGTTGAGACCCCCTATTCTGTTAGTATCAATACCCTGAAATAAGAAAGAGGCCGGACAAGTTACTAAGCCGGATGGCCTTTTGGTTCCCGGTACGTAGCCCCCTCCTCGGCTCGAGTTGTCCGCTCGGGTACACAGTCTAGAACATATACCCAGGTTTTGAACATAGAATAACTTGACCCCATGTCGGATCCCTGGTAGGAACGCTTATCTGCATCACGTGCATTTTGACTTAAGGGACTCAACACAGGGGTTGGGTCCGTCTAGGACAGGTGTACCGGGAATAATGGACAATCCTGATGCATCCTACTTGTGCATTTGTCTGTTTGGGACTCGCATGCTGACCGGCTTTGAATATTTGGAAAAATTGGGAAAACCAAAAGAGAAAATAGCAGTGTAGAGAGTTAATTTCCTATCTTAGAAAAACCAATGTCCAAGTAGTGCCGAAACTCTGCCAGATTTTTGAGAAAATAAGAGAAGTGTTTGATGTCAATGGAAAAGGAAAACAAAAATATGTTTTTTTTTCATTATTTTAAATAATTTGTTTATGTGCCAATTGAAACGCAAAACAAATAGTTTTTATTTTTAGCAATAGTTCGAGAAAGGAAAAACAAAAGGTTCTTATTTTTCAAGATGTTGAAACGAAAATACAAAAGAGTTTTGTTTTTGAAAATAGCTAGTTTGTTTGCCCGAACTATGCATACCTGATTCTCGTCTCTCGGGACGGGATACGTAGGCAACCCACATAGGGTCCGGTCTTCTTAGTAAGCTTAGGTTTTTTGGCTTTGCGGGGTCTTAGCCAAATTTTACACTTCTAGCCACCTTTTGGCTAAATAATTCTTAATAAGTCATTTTGCAAAAATAATGGCAACCATGTCTTGCATGTGTCTAAGAGGGAATGTTATTGCCTCACATAGTGTTGGTTTAAGTTTTCTCATACAGGTGTGAATTTACTAACCGGAATTTGAGCAGGACAAATACCCCAGGACCGCTGCATCCAGGAGTTGCTTAAGGAGATTTACTCTTATTTTTATTTTTAGTTATTTTTGGGTATTTTTTTTATCGTCTTTTACTTTCTATGTTTTGTACAGAGATGTCAAGTTTTTGTCATTGTACTTTTTATTTTATATTTGACAAGGTGGGGTGTAATTCGAAACTCCAAAAAAAAAGGGTGAATGTTGACATTTTATATTTCCGTTATAAGTTTTCTTTAGAATACTAGTTCTAGAAATAAAAAAAAATTTGAGGTTGTTCTTCCTTTAGGCAATTAATATCTAGGACTTAAAATAAATTATTTTTATGTTTCCTTTAGTATATTAGGACCAAAATTCAAAAAAAAAAAATGAAAGAGAATTTTCTTTTAGTACTTCTTTAAAAGCTTTCTTTAAGGTGTTAATTCCAAAATCCAAAAAGATTTTCTTTTGAGGTGTTTCTTTGTTTATCATTAGAATTTCTTCTTGGGGGCAATCAAAGTTGAAATCCAAAATATTTTGTTGCTTGTTTCGAAATATTGCGTCAGGATATCAAATGAAAATTCAAAATATGTTTGTGGTTTATTCTTTTGATTTCCTTCTTTTCTTAAAAAAAAAATGTCATTTTGTTTACTCTATTCTCGATCTTCCAGAACTACGCAAAGATCTGATTCATGCGGGGTCATGATACGTAGGCAACCTACATAGGGTTCGATCGAATCATTTTTTTATTTATTAAAGGAAAAAAAAAGAAAAGGAAAAATGGAAAAAAGAAGAGAAAAAAAAAGAAGAAAAAGGGGTTGAAATCATGGGATGATGCCAACTGACCTTCGTACCCTCGAAGTCATTTTAGAACCGATAACTGTGGCTAGATGCATTGCATTAAATGTGATATTTTTAGCTGTTAAATGCCCTAACGCTAACGTGATGACTTCATTTTGTTATACTCATATCAGAAGGGTGGTTGGTTTGTGATTTTTGAAGTGATAACTCTTCTCTACAACTTAAAGTCAAAAGGCAATGGCAGACAACAACAGAACTGAGTTGGTTGATACGGGTGCCCAAAAGTAATTTTTCAGACCCATACGCGAGCTTTGGTCCTGCTGTTCGATGCATGTACCACTCTAAAGTCCGGGGGCATAGCATTGAAGATTGTCTCTCTTTGAAAAGGGAAATAGAAAGAATGATTCAAGAAGGGGTAGTTGTGGTCAATGACAGTGACAGGGAGCATGCAAATCATCTTGGAAACTTGTTGATTAAAGTTGATAATGGTCTTGGCAGTATTGATGCGAAACTCAGTGGCTAAGATGCCGTGCTTGGTAATTGAGAAGACGCTCCATTTCTTGGTCAGCCGGAGTGGAATTTTGGTGGTTTATTTTGTTGTCATTTCTGTTGTCCGGGTTATTTCAGGGTTGTAATTCGGATATTGTCTTGTGACTCAAACCCTTCTATCCTTTCAGCTTGCTTGGTTTGTTTAGTCGTAGTAGCTCGTTTAGTGCTGTCTAGGTTGGTTCGAGGGTTGTAACCCCAGTCTATTTTGCTTGTCTTGTTGTTCGAACCGTTTGTCTAATACAATTTCCTATTTCTTGTTATTTCTAGTCATTTTCTTTTGCTTAGTTCTCTTTTCTTTCCATAGTTCTTTTCCTGTTGGCTCTAGTGACATGACATGCATGCGTAATTCTCGGCATGGACTCAAAAGTTAGTCATGAAGCATTGAAACAATTTTGAAGATGACAAGGGCATTTGAGGGAAATAAGAACAAATTTGGACACTTTAAGATCATTTCGAAGCCCGAACCATGTGAAACTAGGGCAGATAGAACATAGAGAAACCCTATTGAAATGCATCATGCCGCATCAGGTTGAAGCCAAAGGCAAGTTTGCCCGATTGTCAGGGGCCGTTCATGGTAAGGAAAGTGAGAGTGTTGTCCAATGGTGCTTTGTATTCAACAGATGTAGGAGGCAAATGTGCGGATATGGTTATCAAGTCTGATACAATCAAGATGTTACAAATATTTTCCTTGGTTTGTTTAATTGTGTTGTTTGTACTTGGCATGTTTTGAAGATCGGAATGACGAAGGCATTTTATTCTGCTATCTAAACACTTTATCCTTTGTTACCCCTTTGAGCCTTATTTATTTTCTTTCATACCCCTCTTTTGGAATCACTAGCGAAGTTCAGAAACGCCAGCGCAAAGGATAAGTAAAGGAAAAAGAGAAAGGAGAAAGAAAAGAATGAAAAGAAAAAAAAAAGAAAAAAAAAAGAAAAAGAAAAAAGAAGAAAAAGAAAAGAAAAAGAAAAAGAAAAGGAGCAACAACAAAAGTAGTCGTATGAACTACGTTTGACTTGATCCCGAAAGGGTACGTAGGCAGCCTCTCTCTGAGGTTCAGTCACACCAAAATAAAATTCAAAAGTCCCCAAGAAAGAAACTAGGGCAGAAGTTGTGGTTGTTGTAAGAAATCTGATTCCGAAAGTTGTAATTTTGAA
>NW_017685714.1:5866-6643 GCF_001879085.1 Nicotiana attenuata | reverse complement strand
GTGACTAGGGTCGTGACAGTTTGATCAGAGCTCTAGGTTCATAGGAGTCATGGAACACAGGCCAGTTTATTAGAGTCTCGCTGATCGGTACGGAGACGTCTGTACTTATCTACGAGAGGCTATGTAACTGTTTAGTAGAAATCTTCATTTCATTTGAACTCCTTGTCGTGCGATATTTCGAACATTAATTCTAAACTTCTGACTTCTATTCTCTCACAGATGGTGAGGACACGTGCTACTCATGATGATCAGGCACTCGCGCCCCCTCCTACAACCGTCAGAGGCCGGGGCCGGGGGAGAGGTCGAGGACGCGCACGTGGTGCAGCCAGAGCACCTGCGCGAGCTGCCGCCGAGGTACCACCAGCAGATCCAGCCGGAGCCCAGGCACCTGGCACACCTACTACTGCCACTACTACTCCAGCGCTCCAGGAGACTTTGGCTCAGTTCATGAGCATGTACACCACCTTGGCTCAGGCGGGGTTGCTTCCCATTGCTGCAGCCACATCCCAGGCCGGGGGAGGAGCACAGACTCCCGCCGTCCGCACTCCTGAGCAGCGAGTGCAGGTTGAGCAGGCTCTCGAGATTATTCCGGCACCGCCTGCAGCGCCAGTTCAGCCCGAGGATGGGTCAGCTGCTTCAGAGGACGAGCAGCGTAGACTTGAGAGGTTCAAGAAGTATGATCCCCCAGTGTTCAGTGGATTAGCATCAGACGATGCCTAGGGATTTCTAGAGGAGTGTCATCGTATTCTTCGCACTATGGGCATAGTGGAGTCCAGC
>NW_017685714.1:0-3141 GCF_001879085.1 Nicotiana attenuata | reverse complement strand
AGGCACTCAGGTGGAGTTGAGTCACAGCATTTCACCCCAGACGGACGGACAGTCCGAGCGCACTATTCAAATTCTTGAGGACATGCTCCGTGCGTGCGTGATTGAGTTTGGGGGGTCTTGGGATCATTTTTTGCCATTGGCGGAGTTTGCTTATAACAACAGTTATCAGTCCAGCATTCAGATGGGGCCGTATGAGGCTTTATATGGCAGGAGGTGTAGGTATCCGGTGGGTTGGTTTGAGCCGGGTGAGGCCAGGCTATTGGGTACAGAGATGGTTCAGGATGCATTGGAGAAGGTCAAGGTGATTCAGGACAGACTCCATACAGCCCAGTCTAGACAGAAAGTTACGCGGACAGGAAGGTTCGTGATGTTTCATATACGGGCTGTGAGCGGGTTCTGCTTCGGGTCTCGCCTATGAAGGGCGTCATGAGGTTTGGAAAGAAAGGGAAGCTGAGTCCGAGGTTCATTGGCCCTTTTGAGATCTTGAGGCGAGTTGGGGAGGTTGCTTATGAGCTTGCCTTACCTCCCAGCTTGGCCGGAGTTCATCCGGTATTTCATGTTTCGATGCTCCGGAGGTATCACGGTGATCCGTTGCACGTGTTGGATTTCAGTTCAGTCTAGTTGGACAAGGATCTATCATATGTTGAGGAGCCAGTGGCTATTTTGGACAGGCAGATCAGAAAGTTGAGGTCAAAGAACAAAGCTTCAGTAAAGGTTCAGTGGCGGGGTCAGCCGGCCGTGGAGGCGACTTGGGAGACCGAGCAGGATATGCGCAGCCAGTACCCTCATCTTTTCTCTACTTCAGGTATGTTCTCTATGCTCGTTCGAGGACGAACAAATGTTTAAGTGTAGGAGGATGTAACGACCCGGCCGGTCGTTTTTGGAATTTATGCCCCGATCCCCCATTAACTGCTTCCCCTAAGTTCATTTCTGCTATTTTGGTTTGCCGGGACGTTCGGTGTTGGGATTCGGAGTGTTTTGGGACACTTAGTCCCTAAATGAGAGCTTAAGAGTTGAAAAATGGTCTGTAATCGGAACAGTGTGAAGACGACCTCGGAATGGAAATCCGATGGTTCCGTTAGCTCCGTTAGATGATTTCGGCGTTGGGAGCGTGTTCGAAATGTATTTTGGAAGTCCGTAGCTCATTTAGGCTTGAAATGCCGGAGTTTGTATGTTTGAAGTTTCCGGTCCGATAGTGAGTTTTTGATCCGAGGGTCGGATTGGAATTCCAGAAGTTACAGTAGTTCCGTCATGTCATTTGGGATGTGTGTGCAAAATTTCAGGTCATTCGGACGAGGTTTGGTTAGGTTTTTGATCGAAAGCGTGTTTGGTTGGAATTTGAAGTTCTTAGACTTGAATCTTTGATTAATTCGGGTTTCCGGCGTTCTTTTAGGTGTTTTAAGGATTGGTACATTCGAATAAGGTATTAGGTGGTATTGGTGCTTTTGGTTGAGGTCCCGGGGGCCTCGGGATGATTTCGGGTGGTTCACGGAAAATTTTGAAGTTGAATGAATTGCTGAAGGTTCTGTCATCTGGTATTTCCGCTTCTGCGGCTTGGGAAGCGCAGAAACGGAGCCGCAGAAGCGGCTAGACCACCGCAGGAGCGAAATTCGAGTGCTTCTTCAGTTTCCGCAGGTGCGGAAGTTTAACCGCAGAAGCGGTTACGCACCTGCGAGATGGTAGTCGCAGATGCGGTCCTTGGAATTTTGTTTGAAACGGCAGAAGCGGTAATGAATCCGCATAAGCGGCAACCGCAGGTGCGGTGAAGGGCCGCAGAAGCGGAAATCTTGACTTTAATGAAGAACCGCTGAAGCGGCTCGTGGTCCACAGAAGCGGTCCCTTGTCCGCAGAAGCGGAAACCACTGGACAGAAATAGAGATGTCGAGGGTTTGAGTTCATAAGTTGCAAAAATCAATTGAGAGCTCAGTTTAAGGCGATTTTGAGTGGGATTTGAAGTGAAGATCACTGGGTAACGTTTCTTCGGTCCCTTCTTGTTATATTTCATCATTTTATAGTTAAATACACCATTGGAATTCGAATTTAGGGTCAAAAATTGGAAGAAACTTCATAGACCTAATTATTGAGTTTTGAGTAGGCAGTTGACCTCCGATTTGGGAGATTTTTATATGGTTAGACTCGTGAGAGTATGAGGGTTCTGAAAATGTGAAAATTATTTGATTCCGAGACGTTGACTGGAGGGGCGTTTTGGTCATTTTACCTATTTTTGCGCCCTAGATGTAAATTTAATAGTGGAATCAGTTGTTTGCAATATTACTTACGATATGTATTTGAATTGAATAGATTTGGGCCATTTGGAGTCGGATACTCGTGGCAAAAGTGTGATTTCAGGTTGATTTTGGTGCCGATTCGAGGTAAGTGGCTTGTCTAAACTTGTGTGGGGGACCTTTCCCCTTAGGATATGATATGTGGTAATTGAGTGCCTTGTATGTGAGGTGACGAGCGCGTACTTGAGCTAATTGTTGAAAAATCCTGTTTTTACTTAAGAATATTGAGACTGAGCTTCTTTCATATTTGCTTTATTCTACTTGCAACTATAACCTGTGCTAGATTAGGAGAGCATGTTTAGTTGTTTTAACTTGCCTACTTGCTTAAGTTGCCTTGACTGTACTACGTGAAGCATGCTAGGCTAGTACTACCTGATGTTTGTCTTTTGTACTTCATTTCTGAATATCTTCTGGTTGTGGTTGCGCATTTACATTGGGACTACGGATGTGGGATTCCGGTAGCTCCCCCCCTTGTTTGTTTACTTTGGGACTGCGAGTTCGATTCCCGATAGATCCCCCTGCACATTTACTTTGGGACTGCGGGTTAGATTCCCGATAGATCCCCCTGTACATTTGCTTTGGGACTGCGGGTTAGATTCCCAATAGATCCCCCTGCACATTGATGATTGGACTACGGGACGGTATCTCGGGAGATCCTTCGGATATACACATATGATGGACTATGGGACGGTATCCCGGGAGATCCACTGGACAGTTGAGAAAAGGGCTACAGGACGGTATCCTGGGAGACCCTCATTGTTATCATTGATATTGAGCTGTATTTATTCTGTGTTTACTCTGTTCTTTTGTAGTTGTTATTGCCTCGTTGACCTGCCTTATCTCGCTGCTGTACTCA
>NW_017685713.1:0-6643 GCF_001879085.1 Nicotiana attenuata | reverse complement strand
AGTCCGCCATTAAATAGAAGGACATCCACGTATGGAGCGAGTGAACTAACAGGTAAGCTCGTCTACTATTGGAGTTTCTCCAAGTTTTGTTGCTAAGAAAAGCAGCTTCTCCAATTTTTGTTCCTTTTTATTCTAATCGAGAAGTATATGACATCGCATTTAATTTTCCAATATAAATCCCCTTTAGCGAGATATACTAAATATACGCCAAAATGAGGATGAATTGTGATATATAAAAGAATCATATATTGTTGTATCAATATATTAACAAAATTACATCATAATATTGCGTTTCAGTTCAAGCCCTCAATATGAAAATTATAACTTGTAGCAATACTAATATATATAAAAGAGTAGATTTTTTTCATATCTAAAGGCAGAGCTTCCACTAAAAACTCTTCCATCTTCTTTCCCATCACAACAACAGTACTAATAAATAATAGTACTCCAATACCCTCAAGATGCTTCTTACAATCCTCGTTAGAAAGATCCCTCGTGCACTAAACCAATCCATAATTTCTCATTTTCTCCAATATATCCATCTCTCCAGTTGCATACAAATTCCCATAATAAGTTTCTTCAATCAAGCTTCCCAACAACTCCTTGGCCTTTGCATTAATCAATTTATTAATTTCGACATCTTTTCACATTATTCCACATGTGGAACTTGTGTGTAATATCGAATTTTTCCAATAAAATGTTTATCGAAGTATTTCAAGAGAAAATTATTGTATCATATATATGATGGCCTCTGTGTCAAAAGGACAACATTTTCCTAGCTCTTCACTTGCATTTGCTATGCAGGACTTGCAAAAATTGTGCTTGAAATGTCACCACGACATAGAGAGAAAGTCCATATGTTTGATATCGGATTTGCCTGATAGAGCTAGTAACTGTTGCCTGTGGAAAAGCCTGTTAGGTGAGTTTTTGAGTAGAGATCACATTAAAGGTTTTTTTAAGTTGTTGGCATAGTAGAATTTTCCAGTTTTGAGCAATAATGGAAGAGTGGATACATCGAATTATTTTAACGCTGTTTTTTCGTGCCACGCTTCCGATCATATGGTGTCAAGCACAATTGCGCAAGAAAAATTGTCTCACAAATTTGTCAACAAGTACTAGTTGTCTACAGAAAATGGCTTTAATTACAATTGGACGAAGTTACTTTCCTTTATTATGTAAAAAAGACTTTTACACACGAGAGATTTACTTTTACACATAAAAGATTTGTCTTTTATACATAAGAGATCTAAAAAGGTCATTTTCTTAAATTCAAAATTGCAAAGGGGCACGATATACGAATAACACATTTAGTTGTTTACGAGACAAATTCCTGCTTCCTGGTTTGTCAAGAAAAAATTTGGTCAATTTAATAAAGCATGTCTCCACACTGATCTAGATTTGAAAACACTCGTATTCCTCATGAATTCAAGTAAAATTCACAAGAGAAACCCTAAGGCAAAATGTGCGTATGAAGACAAAAGCGTATGAGCTGAACAGAGAACTATTTTATTAATGTGTATATTCTATACAAAATAATATGGAAGTCTATATTTATATTTACACAAACCGGGTCGGATAAAGAGTTAAATAAAAAAGGAACCGGGTCTACTAAGGCCTCATTTGTTTTTTTAAGATTAAGACGTCTGAATCTAAATACACATCTGAATATCAAGATGTGTATTATGATTAAGACATCTGAATCTGGATACACATCTGAATATACTAAGATGTGTATTAAGATCTGAATAGAAATAACTAAGATTGTTTGATTTTTAACATCTGAATGTATAAATTTATCTTTATTTGAAAATTAATAAACATAAAATTCAAATGAAATACTAACTAATCTAATATTATATCAATAAAATATATAGTTTTTTAAAATATGATAGTTGTTGGTGGTGATGGCTAACGGGTGAATGTCGACTAGAGGCGGTGGTTGGTGGTAGTTTTGGTTGATGATGGTGGTTCATGCTAGTAGCTAGTGGTGATTGGTAGTGGTGGCTATTATGATTGAGGATGGTGGTGGTGGGTGGTGGTAGTTAATAATGGCGGGTAGTGATAATAGTTGTGACTGAGGAAGGTGTCACGACCCTAACCCCAGTCGTGATGGCGCCCAACACACTGCTAGGCAAGCCCGACCAATTAAATAACCTTAACCATTTCACTCAGTTCATGAATTAATTAACACAGATAATTACTAAGTCAAAATACTAAAATCCGGGAATAGAGTTAAACAGGCAGAAATCCCAAAATATAAAATAACTACACAGCCCGAAGAATCCGGTGTCACAAGTCTGAGCCTCTAATACATGAGTATCAACCTACTACATATCGTTTCTCTAGAAATGCGGAAATAAAATAAACAGGATAGAAGGAAGATCAGGACTGCGAACGTCAGATGCAGCTACCTTGAAACTCCCAGATGTGATGCTAGGCAGAGAAGTCCTCACTCAGCCTCAGTAGTACCTGGATCTGCACGCAAGGTGCAAGAGTAATGTGAGTACTCCGACCCAGTGAGTAATAAACATAAATAAAGGCTGAGAATAAGAAATCCTGATTAGGCACAAAGTAATCCTATAAATACAGCAACTTGAACCCAGAAGCATAAAATCAATAAATCAGTGAAAACAATTATAGAAATATCACCCCGGTACACTCCGGTACCCGCTGCGGCGTGCAGCCCGCTCCATTTATTTATCGTCGACGGCGCTCACTGGGGGTGTGCAGACTCCGGGAGGGGCCCCTTACGGCCCAAGCGCAATAATAAGTCATACCATGGCATCAATTAGGCCATTAGCCTCACATCAATATCAATATCATACCGCTGCGGCGCGCAGCCCGATCCCATTCTCAGTCCAAAATCACATAAGCCTCTCGGGCACATTAATATAGAAATATTTAGCCCAAACTTCATTTAAAAATATTAATTAGGTTACTAGTTTGAGAAGAACGGCTGAGTTTGCAAAACAGTATTAAATACTAGGACTGAGTTCAATTATCTATAAATATGGTAAGAAACCAGTAAAAACAATCCCTAAAGGATTCAAGCAGTTGGCACGAAGCCCAATTATGGTAATTAATCCATTTTTATAAGGATATCTACTAAGCTTCAATCAATTAGGTAGTAATTTTATTGAGCGGGACGGACCAAATCACGATCCCAGACGGTGCTCTACCCCACGCCCGTTATCCGGCGTGCAAGTCATCTCAACATAGCACTACAATGTGCAATTCGGGGCTTCAAACCCTCGGAGCAACATTTACATCTATTACCCACCTCAAGTCGGCCAAAATCCTAGCTCGCTATGCCTTTGGCTTTCGAATCGATCTCCTCGTGTACCGAATCTAATCAAAACCACAATGAATACGTCACAATATGCCAATGGGACAATACCCAATCGAAAACAATCGAAAAATAGCGAAAATCTCGAAATTAGCAAAACCTGAGCCCCGAGTCCACTTCTCGAAAATCAGAAAATTTACCATCAACGGATCTCTTGTCTCGCCACGAGTCTATACATATAAAGAACACAAAAATCGGAGTCCAAATGACCCCTCAAATCCCCATTTTAGCTCTCTTAAGTTGCAAGCCCTAATCACCATTTTTGTCTATTAATTCCTTGAGTTTTCAGCTCTAATCTATGTATTTACACCATAAAATCATGTTTTAGACTCAGAAATCCTTACCTCAAAGAAGTCCCTTGATTTCTCTCTTCCAACTCGCCCAAATTCTCCAAGTCCGAAGTGAAAATTATGAAACCCTTTGAAATTTCGCGAAGGAGAAATAAAACATCACTGACCAGTTATTTCCGCATCTGCGGCTCCTTAGCCACATCTGCGACTTCCGCTTTTGCGGTTAAGTGTCGCTTCTGCGGAATAAACCGCTTCTGCGGTGAAAAGACCGCTTCTGCGGCTCCCGCATCTGCGATTCCATTTTCGCACAAGCGATTTCCCCTTAGAATTTCCAAAATCCGCATCTGCGGTCGCTTTGTCGCATCTACGACTCCGCAGATGTGGTTGCCCTATGCGCACCTGCGATCCCTGCCGCTTCTGCGGATCGCTCCTCGCTTCTGCGGTCCCACTTCCGCAGAAGCGAAAATACCAGAAGCAGCAGTGATTTTTGATCCTTACAAGTCCAAAACTTCCCGTTAGCCATCCGAAATCACCCCGAGGCCCCCGGGACCTCAATCAAAAGCACCAACCCATCCTATAACATCATTCAAACTTGTTACAATCATAAAAACACCCCAAACAACACTAAAACCATCATTTCTCATTGAATTCAAGCCTAAGTTTTCCAAAAACTTCCAAAACACGCATTCGATCAAAGACCTAACCAAATCACCTCCGAATGACCTGAAATTTTGCACACACATCCCAAATCACCTAACGGAGCTACTGCAACTCTCGGAATTCCATTCCGACCCTCGGATCAAAATCTCACCTATCAACCGGAATTCGCCAAAATACTAACTTCGCCAATTCAAGCCTAATTCTACACCGAACCTCCAAAATTACTTCCGATCGCACTCCTAAGTCACAAATCATCCCCCGAAGCTAACCGAATCATTGGAAATCATATCCGAGCCCTCTAACACATAAGTCAACATCCGGTTGACTTTTTCCAAAACAAGCCTTCCTTAAAGAGACTAAGTGTCTCATTTCCTTCTAAAACCAATCCAAATCAACTCGTTCACACCCATCATTGATAATGAAGCATAAAGAAATAGAAAATAGGGGAAACGGGGCAGTAACTCACGTGACGACGGATTGGGTCGTCACATCCTCCCCAACTTAAACAAACGCTCGTCCTCTAGCGAGTCAAGAAACATACCTGAAGCCTCAAATAGGTGGGGGTATCTGCTCCGCATCTCCCGCTCGGTCTCCCAGGTAGCCTCTTCTACGGGCCGACCTCTCCATTGCACTTTCACCGAAGCAACATCCTTTGACCTCAACTTCCGAACATGATGATCCAAAATGGCTGCTGGCTCTGCATCATAAGTCAAATCACCCTCCAGCTGAACTGTACTGAAATCTAGAACATGGGACAGGTCCCCAATGTACTTCCGGAGCATAGAAACATGAAAAACTTGGTGCACGCCCGACAAGCTAGGTGGAAAGGCAAGCTCATAAGCCACCTCCCCAATCCTCCTAAGTACCTCAAAAGGCCCAATGAACCGCGGACTCAGCTTCCCTTTCTTTCCGAATCTCATAACACCCTTTGTGGGTGAAACATTCAGCAAGACCTTCTCACCAATCATATAGGATACATCTCGGACCTTCCTGTCCGCATAACTCTTCTGCCTCGACTGCGCTGTACGGAATATCTCCTGAATCACCTTCACCTTCTCCAATGCATCCTGAACCAAATCTGTCCCCAACAATTTAGCCTCCCCGGGCTCGAACCAACCAACTAGAGATCTACACCGCCTCCCATACAAGGCCTCATACAGTGCCATCTGAATGCTGAACTGATAGCTGTTATTGTAGGCAAACTCTGCAAGCGGTAGAAACCAATCCCATGACCCTCCAAAATCAATAACACAGGCGTGTAACATATCCTCCAATATCCGAATGGTGCGTTCGGACTGCCCGTCCGTATGAGGGTGAAAAGCTGTGCTCAACTGCACCTGAGTACCCAACTCTCGCTGAACAGCCTGCCAAAACTGAGAGGTGAACTGAGTGCCCCGATCTGATATGATGGAAACTGGGACACCATGCAACCAAACAATCTCCCGAATATAAATCTCTGCCAGCCGCTCTGAAGAATAAGTAGTACAAACCGGAATGAAGTGCGCGGACTTGGTCAGCCTGTCTACAACCACCCAAATAGCATCAAATTTCTTCAAAGTTCGTGGGAGTCTGGTAACAAAGTCCATAGTGATCCTCTCCCACTTCCACTCAGGAATAACCATCTGTTGGTGCAAGCCACCCGGTCTCTGATGCTCATATTTCACATGCTGACAATTAAGACACCGGGCTAAATATTCCACGATATCTCTCTTCATCCTCCGCCACCAATAGTGTTGTCTAAGATCCTGATACATCTTCGCGGCACCCGGATGAATGGAATACCGCGAGCTATGGGCCTCCTCCAATATCAACTTCCGAAGCCCATCCACATTGGGCATGCAAATCCGGCCCTGCATCCTCAACACACCATCATCCCCAATGGTCACATCCCTGGCATCATCATGCTGCACCATGTCCTTAAGGACGAGCAAATGCGAGTCCTCATACTAACATTCTCTGATGCGGTCGTACAAGGAAGACCGAGAAACCACACAAGCCAACACCCGACTGGGCTCTGAAATATCTAGTCTCACAAATTGGTTGGCCAAGGCCTGAACCTCAACTGCAAATGGCCTCTCCTTAACTGGAATGTATGCCAAGCTCCCCATACTCACCGACTTTCGGCTCAAAGCATCGGCCACTACATTGGCCTTCCCCGGGTGATACAGAATAGTAATATCATAATCCTTAAGTAACTCTAACCATCTACGCCGCCTCAAATTAAGATCCTTTTTCTTGAACAAATGTTGAAGACTGCGATGATCAGTGAATACCTCACAGGATACGCCATACAAGTAATGCCTCCAAATCTTCAATGCATGAACTATAGCAGCTAGCTCCAAATCAT
>NW_017685712.1:0-6643 GCF_001879085.1 Nicotiana attenuata | reverse complement strand
TGTGGGACGCTTGGTCTAATGGTAGGGAATCGCCAAGGGCAATCCCTAGGTTCCCTGAGTTCGATCCCCCGGGTCAGGTGAGGTTTACCAACGCCCGTGTGCCCAGCCTGCTCATCCCATGTAGGCAGCCTCCAATTCCGTCCAATGTTCCTAGCATGCGTTCGGTAGCTCGCCCCCAGGTGCCAGTTTCCTGGGAACCTCCAATATTGTTCTCTAACGCACCAGTCTACACTAGAACACAACCAACTTTACTACGGCCGTATGTTGAGCCTTCAATGTTCACCTTTCAGGTTGTACCTGCATTCCTTCTCGCTCAAGTGATGCACGATTAGCTGATCTTCGGGCCATGCCTGGCATATAAGTAAGTTCATTACTGAAATCTGCTCCAGATGCTGACAAAGCAGTAGCAAGAGATGCCATTTGTTCCAATCTCCGGGTAGGATCCTCAGTAGGAATAAAGGGCAATAACCTTCTTCTCTTCTTTGACATTGCCAAACTACTACGTTTTCGCTTTTTCTGGCAATCTAGCAAATTCAAAAAGCAAATAACAAACCAAAAGTAAAATCATCTCAGATCTCAATTAATAAGAGCAAACAAATAAGAAAAATTCATAGCCTAATAAAGGGTGCAAGAGACTTAGGAAGTACCTTTGCCTGGACTAAGATTGAATAATGACTTTGATGGTCTCTCAATCCGGAAGAAATCAACTATCTTTGTTTGTATGAGAGGAAATTCTGCATATTAGAGAAAGAGTACCTTTATCAATCACTAATAAATTATGTATAAGCAATCATTGGATCCCCCTTATTTCCTTAAAAGATGAAATAGCGAAGACAATCATTTTGTTACATGTACCAGATTTAAATCTTTATAATCATGTAGAGATGAGGGCATTATAATATGATATATGATCACGGTTGTCTAACTTTAATTTTTTGTTCATGGCCACGATTGCTGAAATCAATCTCACTCAACAGAATAATCTTAAACACCAAGAAATGAAATTTCTGAAATGGGCTCGAGTTGGAGCCAAGCAATATTAGGCTATAACATCATTATCACCATACAAGGAAAGATTAGCAACCAACATCAAAAACTTCAATTTAGCAAAGTAGAAAACAATAAAATAACAATTCTAAACAAGAAGTTTGAAAATGTACGGAACCAGAGAAAATCCGTGAACATACTGGTTAGCTTTTCGTTGTTAATAACGCAAGAGGAGCAGAACCAGGAGCCTTTGGGCACAGATGCAAGAATGGGTCTTAGGCAATACAAGTGAAATCCGCGGTCGCATTTGTCACAAAGCAGGAGCTCAGCTGCGTTATTTCCGGATCCACATTTCTCACACAAGGTATCGCCGTAATCGTCTTCTACATTTTCACTTTGTTTGGACTTTGAGTGTGGTTTAGGAGCTTGGGTTCTTCTCCGCGACACCACTGTTGTTGAAGAAACCATTGTCCAATAATGAAAATCAGAGAATGTAGTTACGATCTATGTTGTCTGTGAAAGGGTGAGAATAGGAAAGGGCAAAAAGATTGGGATTTTTAATAGGGTTTTTAATTTCCTTTGGCGGTTGAAGAAACCGAGAATGGATTTATTTTCGCGCGCTATTTACTAATACTATTCGCGGGAAAAGGGAGATTAGCGCCAAAAATGTTACGGGTCATAGGGCACTTAACTGGTTAGTATGGAGTTAGGGCTTTTATGGCCCACGTAACGGTTCATTGCTAAAGGTAAAGCCCAACCCAATATTGTGCTTTGACCCGATTTGGCCTACTTTATTGAATATTGCTTTGCTTCTACCCGATTTCTGAAAATATTATGATTCAAGTTCACTTCATATACCGCATCATCAAGTTCTTTAACAAGTAAAAGAATGTTAATAAGCTTAGTATACAATCTTATCCTACGAAAGAATAAAACTCAAACGAATTTAACGACTCAGAGGATCTACATTTAGAAGTGATATATAACCAAACATCAAAACATCTATCACATAACACAATGATATAGTCAACTCGTGGAACTCTAATGAATTAGGACCAATACTCATTTAAGATGACAATAATGAAAAGATAAAAACCAGTTGAAAACGTACATCAATTTTGTGTTTCATCTGAATTATTTAAAAAATACTATTATTTTTTAAAAACATAGTTTAGTGTTTGGTTGCAATACTTTTTAAGTGACATATCTTCCACCAAAAACTATTTATTTAACAAAAATATTTTTTTAGAAATACTTTTTACTCTTTAACCAAAGATAGTAGGTCAATTATTTGAAGGTGTCATAGGAATATCCCAATATAGTAAACTAAGGGTGTTAAACTGGCTGGGTCAGCCCGGTTCCGGACCGGCCGAGACCGGTAGAACCCGGAACCGGCCCGGACCGGTAAGGGGGGGCTATGCTGGGCTGGGTAGGGGGTTGGGGTGGGTTTGGACGGTTTAAATTTTTGAAACGGGTTACCCGGCCCCGTAAAACCCGTTAGATGAACAGTGCCATTAAACCGATTAACCGGACCGGCTCGGACCGGCTCGAAATGTGAATATAACATGAATATACCGTGAATATACCATAAATATACCATGAATATACTATAAATATATCATGAATATACCATGAATATACCAATTATTGTATACTAATTAACATAATTTAAAATTGTTGGAATTTAACATATAGTGTATATATTTAGGGTATAAAACTATAAATGCTCAAATCATAGAATATGATGGTAACGTATTATTTTTAAAATATGCTATATATGTGTTATTTTAAGATTTTAAAACAATTTGTGTTATTTTAAATTATTAGACGTATTTATGCTTAATGATTTAGTTTGTTAGATTAATTTGAAGTATTATTAATTTATTATGCATGAAAATTTAGTTTACTATTTATTTGTTAATTTACTTTTTAAATGCAAACTTTAATTTTATAATTTTGAAATAAATATAGCACTTGCAATTTATAAGTGCAATTTTTCCCATCTTCCTTGTATTCTTTATGTTAGTACTTTGTATTAATACTATAACTTACAATATTTATACAAAATCCAAAAAAAAAATTAAAATTATACTAAACCCGGCCCGGCCCGGCCCCCTCAACCCGTAACCCTTATGGTTCAATTTTTACCCGAATGAACCCGAACCCGTTAAACCCGTTAAGACCCAACCCGTAACCGGCCCGGACCGTAACCCGTACGGGTCCAAAAAATATAGGCCCGGCCCGGCCCGGCCCACCCGTTAAACACATTTACTTTGCACCAAACATGAAGATTAGAAGAAGGATTAAGGGAAGCTTTTGGTTCAGCGAATTGTGGAGCAAATTAGAGAAGGAAGAGTTAGGCGGAAGCTTTGGTGCAGCAAGAAAAGTTATTTTCAACCACAAATTGTCTAGATTTCGAGGTACTTTATTCAATATAATCAATCCCAACCATTGTTAATTCTAAATTCAAGGTATATCGTATTACTCCATCGATATGGGTATCGTTAATTTATTATGGTTTGAGTTAAATAGTGATATTGGTAACTAATGAGTTTCAATTGAATTAGATACAAGAAATACTGAGGAATAAGATTAATTTTCTTATTCTGAGTAATTGAATAATATTCTGGTAGTTACTTTGGAGGTATTGTGAGTGCTTGCAAAACACTACATAAAATAGAGTAAATTGCTAATTTTCGAAGAAACCTAAGTTCTTCTTTGCCCATTCCAAATTGTATTAGAAATCTAAATTTAATGACAAACATGGAAAGAAGAATTAGTTTCCTATCCATTTTAGTATATTGAAGTGATTAACAGAGCATCAACATTCATATTATAAAGGAATGAAACAGGAAAATATTTTTATCAAATGGGGGAGGTGTAGACCAGTTACATTGGAAGTTCACGAAGTTAATACATAGATTGATTTTGTCACAAATAGGCAGTTAAAGAAGTGGAACGAAGTGCTCGAGGTGACGTGTTTGGTATTCCTGCACGAGTACTGTGAGTAGTAATCTTATCACAATTTTTTTTCATAACCTGCATGGTTTATATATAATTTTGAAAATAAATGTGTTACCGATGCTTTGAAATTGCATGTGGGACAAGTCTTTTACTTGATATGGTACCGAACAATTTACTTGAGATGATTACCGGTTAATCTAAATTTTTCACTGTTACTAGATATGTTTTACCGTTACTTGAGATGTTATAGTTATTTAAATATTATCACTGTTACAAGACATGTCGTATTATTACTTGAGACATGATTTACGTTACCGAAATAAAATTATAAGATTTGATAAGAAATGATATGCCCTTTATTATTTTGAAAATACTTTTGTACGAGTATTTACTGCTTACAAGAAAGAGTATAAATGGGAGGAGACTTTGAAGGATCCCGTAGCTAACGGCGGGTTCGTTAGACCCGGTGCACCTTGTATTTACAGATTACCAATTACAGTTATAGCCCTCCATAGTGGGAAGGTAGAACTAGCATACAGTTACAGTTTTCTATCGAATAGGGACCTACAGTTATATATGACTCCTTTTACGAAGGGGTCCACACAGTGATACTGATTACATGATCCTTTCTTGGAAACCTCCCAAATATAAAGGTTTGCTATGAGACAGTGCTTACCGAGTTTATTACCGAATTTTTCAATTGATTTTTTTATGCGAAACACATGATGAGACTGTTGTATTGTTTCTGAAAGGGCATTCTTATAATGTTTTCTGCATAATATACTAGCATGTTTTCTGACTTGTCCCCAATAAAAACGGTTGTGGTTAAGTGTTATTACTCACTGAGCTAGCGACTCATTCCCCGCTAATTTTTTTACAGAGAGAGCAGTTGACGTAGGCGTGGATTTCGTTAATTAGAGCGCACAAGTTGATAGTTCTTGGTAAGCCTCGCACTTGTTCGCGTGGGCGGAGATTTTATTTATTGTTATGATCTTTTCTTTGAACTCTTAGAGTCGCTCCATAGTGTTAGTGTCTTGAGTATTCTTTGTTATTATAGATTTATGTTGAGTATCACTCATTCTTATCAAATTTAGAGATAAAGTAGTATTTGTAGTTGTTGGTGGGTGGACTATTAAAGGTAGATATTTATTTTGGATAATTGATAAGGTCATTGTCATTTGAATTGCTATTAGGATGTTTGGTGCTGATTTAAGACAGGAAAAATTGTGGGATAGTCCAAAAACAGGGGAAACTCTGTCCGATTTTCTATAAAATACCGATGAGGCTTACTTGGGGNAGATCTCGAGAAAGAAAGCAAGGAAATCATCTGGTAGAATAGCAAACAAACAAAGGCCAACAGAAGGTGATGAAGAATGGCAAGGTCCTCCACCCTGGGATGTGACCTCCGGTGGGGATGGGTCCCCTAAGTTTCTATGTGATGTGATGGTGAGATACCACATTTTAGCTACAGATATTGCTTTTCTATAAAACTGATACGCCTAGACTTCTTTACTGCCCTCTCTTGCTGTGAGGTGGAGAGTTCTGTTTTTCTCTCTATTTGGGAGGCCAAACTATGGCACTTTTGCTTCTTTTTCTGGCTGTCATTGGAACGTTGTAGTAATCTTTCAGGTTGAAGGATTGGCGAAACATTTAAGATGTGTTGGCATTGATGCTGCTGTTCCTTATTCAAAGAAGCCTCAATCAAGGTGCTGAATGGCTTTCGATTACTTGACCTAGTTGATTCTAAGTGGAACTCAGTAGCCATATTTTTTTTCCCTATATGACATCCCTTGTGATATCTTTTCTGTCTTTTGTTTTTTTCAGGGACTTAATAGAACAAGCATGTAAAGAGAAGAGAATACTCTTAACACGGGATGCAAAACTTCTGAGGCATGATTATCTCTTAAAAAATCAGATATACCGGGTGAAGAGTCTTCTAAAGAACGATCAGTTGGTTGAGGTAAATTGAATGCCTTTAAATTCTAGCGAATGAAGTTTGATAATCAATTTTTTTTTAACTGAATGATGAATGAAATGAGAAAGGAGAGGGGGGGGGGGGGAGCATGGAGAGGAAAAGTGAACACTATTGAAAATCTTGTCGACCGTCCACTCATGGAAATATTACCTTGTATATACAGATAATAGAAACCTTTCAATTGGAAATCTCTGAGGACCAGCTGATGTCAAGGTGCACAAAATGCAATGGTAAGTTCATCCAAAGACCTCTGACAACCGAAGAAGCTGTTGAAGCAGCTAAGGGATTTCAGGTGATTCCAAACTGCTTGTTTAACAAGAATTTGGAATTTTGGCAATGCATGGATTGCAAGCAACTTTATTGGGAGGTAGGCCTTCAGTTGGTACTTTATTCCATCAAATTTTGTTGGGTTCTGTGTACTGCACCAGATACTATTTCCCTGCACTTCCCCCTAATGTAGAGAAATAGAGATATATACAATTGGAATGGAACTTGTAGTGGATTTTTCCCCTGCCATCACGCATGTTTACACAATGAAAACTGTTTTTATGTGTGACATTTCTGAGCCTATGCTAAACGTCTGGGTCTGTTAGTTTTGCTGATAGTGAAAAACAGTTTCTGTCACCTACAAATTTTTCTTTTTCGGATTGAGGAGCACATGCAAGTGGAAAAAATTAATCTCATAATCTATCAAGAATATGTCATGTTAAAATTGCA
>NW_017685711.1:5697-6644 GCF_001879085.1 Nicotiana attenuata | reverse complement strand
TATTAATATCCTCACAACCAGGCCCTCGGCCTTACTCAATCATGTACCTCACTAGCCTCACCATCATCAACAAATAAGGGGACACAACCCACATCAAGTATCACAACATATCAGCAAAATAATAGAGAATGAGGTAAACATGTACAATAATTTCTATGACTGAGTACAAATAATGTGAGCATGAAAAAAGCCTAAGCATGATCTCTACCATGAAGGCAAACAAGTTCAACAACAAGTAAACACATAACCACAGATAATAGCCATTAAGCCTCACGGGACGGATCAAGTCTCAATCCCTCGCGGTGCACACCCGCACGCCCGTCACCTAACGTGGGTATCACCACCAAACAATCACATGATATCAATTTCTCCGGGTTTATACCCTCAAAGCTAGAGTTAAAACTGTTACTTACCTCAACAGTGTAAAATCCTACTCCGAAATGTCCTCGTCCCTCAACTAGGTCTCCAAAAGCTTCGAATCTAACCATAATCAGAATACTACTATCAACATCGTTAAAAGAATCGAATTACACAATAAAAACTACATAAACATGCCAAAAATCCGAAATCGGCCAAAACCCGGCCCCCGGGCCCACGTCTCGAAATCAGTCAAAAATGGCAGAATAATAATCCTCGTCCTCGAGTCTAACCATATAAAATTTGTCAAAATCGAACTCCGTTTGGTCCCTCAAATACTCACTTAAAACTCTCCAATACTCAAACCCTAGCTCCCTCAATTTCACTTTGAAATCATCAATCAAATCCCAAAAGCGAAGATGGATTCATAAATTATAATCAAAATCGAGTAGATAACACTTACCCCAATCCATATGGTAAAAATTGCCTCCAAAATCGCCAAAATCCGAGCTCCCCAACTCAAAATATGACCGAATGAACAAACCCTAGTTTTGTATATTTTTCTACCAGCTATTCTGCCTCGTTTCTCG
>NW_017685711.1:0-1101 GCF_001879085.1 Nicotiana attenuata | reverse complement strand
TCTGCACATAAAGTGCAGGGTGTAGTATGAGTACAACCACCTCAGTAGTAACAGAAATAACTACGGAACTGAGCAGTAGTGATGAGCTGAGCAAAATAGTCCAATTGTTTATTTTTCACAATTTTAAAAATAACAGGAATAAACAGGTAAATTCCATAACTCAGTAACTACCACAAAGAAATTTAACAGATAAATGCAGCAACAACAAAAGTAAATGCAACCTTACAGCAATGTCACTCCATCACTCAACACTCGCACTCAGCACTCCACTCTCAACACTCAACGCTCAACACTCTTAAAACACTCAACACTCTACGCTCACTGGGGGTGTGTACAGACTCCGGAGGGCCTCCCAAAGCCCAAGCGCTAAGCATAGACAACTCACCTGCTACCATATCAATACCTGGATCCGAACGGTCAACTCACATGCTACGCGGACAACTCACGCGCTATGGTATCAATACCTGGACCCGCACGGTTAATTCACGTGCTACGCTGACAAATCACGCGCTATGGTATTAATATCCTCACAACCAGGCCCTCGGCCTTACTCAATCATGTACCTCACTAGCCTCACCATCATCAACAAATAAGGGGACACAACCCACATCAAGTATTACAACATATCAGCAAAATAATAGAGAATGAGGTAAACATGTACAATAATATCTATGACTGAGTACAAATAATGTGAGCATGAAAAAAGCCTAAGCATGATCTCTACCATGAAGGCAAACAAGTTCAACAACAAGTAAACACATAACCACAGATAATAGCCATTAGGCCTCACGGGACGGATCAAGTCTCAATCCCTCGCGGTGCACACCCACACGCCCGTCACCTAGCGTGGGTATCACCACCAAACAATCACATGATATCAATTTCTCCGGGTTTATACCCTCAAAGCCAGAGTTAAAACTGTTACTTACCTCAACAGCGTAGAATCCTACTCCGGAATGTCCTCGTCCCTCAACTCGGTCTCCAAAAGCTTCGAATCTAACCATAATCAGAATACTACTATCAACATCGTCTAAAGAATCGAATTACACAATAAAAACTACATAAACATGCCAAAAATCCGAAATCGGCCAAAACCGGCCC
>NW_017685710.1:2641-6645 GCF_001879085.1 Nicotiana attenuata | reverse complement strand
GATGAGGCTTCCTTAGGATAAGCTGGAATTACTTGGATGTTTCCTTTTGAGGGGTGGGTCTTATTTTATTTGCTTGAGGACAAGCAAAGGTTTAAGTTTGGGGAAGTTGATAACTGTGATTTTAACACGTTTTATGCCCATACTTGCCTATGCTTTTTGTATGAATTGTCATAAAATAGACCCAGAATGCTTACAAAGTGCGCTTGATTGCAGGTTTGAGCGACAAGATGACAAAAGTCAAAAATCGGCTCGAAACGGAGTGAAACCTGCTCAAGTGTCAAAAATCATTGAAGTGGGGACAAGAGGACCTAGCGCGGACCGCACTGTTTTGCTGCGCGGCCGCACTAGGAGATTCAGAGAGTATACATTTCAAGGGTATCCATGCGCGGTCCACGCTCCTTTCTACGCAGTCAACGCTGGTGTCCATGCAGTCGCGCTACATTATTGCGCGGTCCGCGCCCATTAGCCTGGGCGGCCGCACTACCTCTTTGCGCGGTCCGCGTCCCCAGCATCAGAAGTGAGTGATCGAAGGCCAAGACCCCTACGCGGCCGCGCTGCATTTCTGCGCGGTCCGCGCCAGCCCCGCAGGGGTATTTTTGTCTGATTTTTCTGGCATAGTATAAATAGAATATTTTATTATTTCTAGGTTAAGTTTTAGACATCAGATAGCAGCAGCACTCGTGAGATTCAAGTTTTAGCCTATTTTGGGCATTTTCATCTTGTTTTATCGTGGATTCTTGTAGATTAACATTCTAGTTAATTAATATGTTGATTTTATCTACTACTTCTTCAATTTCTGTTGCTATTATGGCTAGCTAAACCCATTAGCTAGGGTTGTGGCTCAACCCTAGTGTGGGTAATTAATGGGTGTGATTGTTTAATGCTTGAATGATGTTGGGTGTTTGCTATTTGGGTTAAATTTATGATTTAACTAGGATTTGGTGGTTGCAAACACTAAGTCTAGCTTAGTGGGTCTTGACTCTTCTTGAGAAATAGTGTCTATGACTCCGAAATTAACCCAACAAGGAATTGGGATGGACCCATGAGAATGGTAGTCCCA
The DNA here is from genome assembly GCF_001879085.1 of Nicotiana attenuata. Lineage (NCBI taxonomy): Eukaryota > Viridiplantae > Streptophyta > Magnoliopsida > Solanales > Solanaceae > Nicotiana > Nicotiana attenuata. Next base: position 5,585 of record NW_017685710.1, on the reverse strand, counting down.
ATTAACGGGTTAAACCTCGAGAGAGTAATTACCCAACTTGAACCCTAAGTTGCTTGGGCTTGTTGGCCTACCCAATTGGTCTCGAGAGAGTCAATTGGGCAAAATCACTCTTTCTACTGAGAGGTGTGAGAGTGAGTGCAATCGTGCAACGGTTATAGCATAAGCCCCATAATCATCATTCTTGTATTAGGAATCACTACCCGTTAGTTGACCACCTAGGTAAATGCCACGACCCTAATGCCTTTCTCTATCTTGCATACAACCTAGAATTAATATCTTAGCATAATTTAGTTATAATTAGTAGTTGTTAAATTGTAGTTGATAATCTTAAAAACCCAAAAATTATAGAAGATCAATTAGAAGAAAATACACATTTCTAGGCTAAGCAAATATCCAACTCCCTTTCTAGCTCCCTGTGGAAATTGACCCCGATACCACTATTGGGTAAAAGTATTAGCCCCCACTCTTCCTAAGGTTGAGTCCGCTGCGGGATTCACTTTTTGGCGCCGTTGACGGGGAGCTTATGGTGTTAACTATTTGTGTATCTAGTTTTGTGTTTTGCTTCTCTTTCCTTCTTTTTACTAACTTTATTTGTGTTGATCCATCAGGTACACATGGCTCTAAACGGAAATGACCCTCTTGGCAATGCCTTGGGGGGGGGGGAGGTTGAAGATGTTGAGCAAGATGAGCTTCCGGTACCTCAAGTACCACGGAGAGGTAGAAATGCCAATGCTAATGTACATGACAACAATCCTATTCCAGACGCTCCTCCGCCACCGCCAAGAGCGGTCCCAAGAGTTCTTCCTAATCAAGGGTACGCAAGTGCCATCGTTCCTCCCCGAATCCGGGCGGGGAACTTTCAAATCACAAATGTCATGTTGACCTTGCTCGAGCAAAGGGGATATTTTACGGGCGCCTCCGACCAAAATGCATACAAGCACTTGAAGGGGTTCGTAGATACTTGCAGGGGCAGCAAACAAACAAACATGTCAGAGGATGCGTTGCGATTGAGGCTTTTCCCGTTTTCTCTTCGGGGCAAAGCGTTGGACTGGTTAGAAAGGTTACCAAATCATTCTATCACCACATGAGATGAATTGGCGGACAAATTTATTGCCAAGTTCTTTTCTCCTAGTCATATGGCGGCTCTTCGGGACAAGATTCTAGCCTTTAAGCAAATGCTAACGGAGCGATTGCATGAGATCTGGGAGCGATATAGAACAATGGTGAAGGAGTGCCCTGACAACGACATGACTGAGGCGATGATCCAGCAGACTTTCTATAGGGGCATCAACACCACAAATCAATGCATTGTGAACCAATTGGCCGGTGGGAACTTTATGAAACTTTCTTACCAAGAGGCATGTGACGTACTTGATGAAATGGCGGACACCTCTTCGGCATGGCAAAGCCGAGCGAATGTACCCCAAGGTGACCCCACGGTCATCCATTTGCACAAGGAGTTGAGTGATCATGGCCAAGCTATTGCCGAACTTACAACATCAATGAATCAATTGGCGAAGGCGCAATTGCAACAAGTACAAAACCCGCGCCAAGTCAATGCAATGGAGAATGTTTCTATGCTAAAAAGGAGGCAAAGAGGGCAACAACAACCTCAAGGTAATGGTGAGCAGTTTGACAACAACAATGATGGTAGTGGTTATTTGAACGGGTGTTTTGATGATCAAAGTGAGGAATGCCAATATGTCAATAACTACCAAGGAAATAGAGGAAATCAAGGGAATCAACAATGGCACCCCCAAGGCAATTGGGGCAATCAACAAGGAGGCGGCAATTGGAATAATAATAATCAACAACAAGGTGGCAACAATTGGAACAATAACAATCAGAACAACAATTGGGATAATCAAGGTAATAACCAAGGCAATTGGAACGGGAACAACAACAATTGGAACAACAACAATAACAATCAAGGAGGGTGGAATAATGGTGGTAGGGGGCAAGGCTTTCAAAGGCCCCCCATGTTCCAACAACCAAACAATCCACCCCCCCTTTCAGTCACAAGGGCCTAGTTCTTCTAGAAGTTATATGGGATGGATAGAAATGATGTTCGAGCAGATGATGAAAAAGAGCCAAGATTCTGACGCACAATTGGCTTCGCATAACACATCTATCCGGAACCTAGAGGTGCAAATAGGACAAATCTCTCAAGCTTTAAATACCCGACCAAAAGGTGCGCTACCAAGTGATACGGTAGTGAACCCGAAGGGGGTAACAATCATGTGATGGCGGTTACAACTAGGAGTGGAAGAGGCGGTGATGTGCATGCCTCGGTTGAGAATCAAGTTGTGAATGATGAAATTGAGTTGCATGATGATGATGCACCTTTGAATGTTGACAATGTGGTTGAACCAATAGTGACAAATGATGTGCGGATTGATATTGATGATGAGGCCGGGGTAGAGACTCAAGATACCGTGAACCCGTCTAGGGAACACATTATTGATATACCCGAGCCGGCGGTGCCCAAGGCAAAGGCACCCTTGCCTAGACCACCTCCACCACATCCTCAGCGGTTAGCAAAGCAAAAGAACGACAATCAGTTCAAGAAATTCATAGACATGATGAAGAGCCTCACAATCAATGTTCCTTTAGTGGAGGCACTTGAACAAATGCCTGGGTACGCAAAATTTATGAAGGATTTAGTCACCAAGAAGCGTTCTATGGAGTGTGAAACAATAAAGATGACGCACCAAGTTAGTGCGATTGTGCATTCTGTGGCCCCGAAACTAGAAGACCTTGGAGCTTTCACTATTCCTTGCACTATCGGAAGTGCGGACTTTGCTATGGCCCTATACGACTTGGGGGCTAGCATTAATCTGATGTCGTACTCAATCTTCAAGACTTTGGGAATTGGAAAACCTAGGCCAACCTCAATGAGACTTCAAATGGCGGACCGGTCGATGAAGAGGCCTTTAGGTATAAT
>NW_017685710.1:0-646 GCF_001879085.1 Nicotiana attenuata | reverse complement strand
GTTGTTCGGTCCGCGCCCATTAGTTGCGCGGCCGCGCTACCTCTTTGTGCGGTCCGCGTCCCCAGCTTCAGAAGTGAGTGATCGAAGGCCAAGACCCCTACGCGGCCACGCTGCATTTCTGCGCGGTCCGCGCCAGGCCCGCAGGGGTATTTTGTCCAGTTTTTCTAGCCTAGTATAAATAAATATTTTATTATTTCTAGGTTAAGTTTTAGATATCAGATAGCAGCAGCACTCGTGAGACTCAAGTTTTAGCCTATTTTGGGCATTTTCATCTTGTTTTATCGTGGATTCTTGTAGATTAACATTCTAGTTAATTAATATGTTGATTTTATCTACTACTTCTTCAATTTCTGTTGCTATTATGGCTAGCTAAACCCATTAGCTAGGGTTGTGGCTCAACCCTAGTGTGGGTAATTAATGGGTGTGATTGTTTAATGCTTGAATGATGTTGGGTGTTTGCTATTTGGGTTAGTTTCATGGTTTAACTAGGATTTGGTGGTTGCAAACACTAAGTCTAGCTTAGTGGGTCTTGACTCTTCTTGAGAAATAGTGTCTATGACTCCGAAATTAACCCAACAAGGAATTGGGATGGACCCATGAGAATGGTAGTCCCAATTAACGGGTTAAACCTCGAGAGAGTAATTAC
>NW_017685709.1:6056-6646 GCF_001879085.1 Nicotiana attenuata | reverse complement strand
CAGCGCGGATGATTCTGGGACTAGGAGAGTTGCATTATTCGAGGCGACCCGCAGCTAGTGTAGTCCCTTTCGGTATATTGTATTTATTTCCTGTCCACTGTATTTCGGACGGATGTTGTATTTTATTTTCCTATCGGTAGATGCTCATGCACTTGTGACACCGGGTTCTGGGAGAATTTTTGATTATTCAGTATTAAGTCCTTTATTGACTTTACGTTCATTTTTTTTTGTAAAATCTCTATTGTTTAATATTCAATGTATAAGAAGAATGATTTCCGCAAATACTAAAACTGGAATTTGATTATGCATTCTTGGTTGGCTTGCCTGACAGCAGTGTTCGGCGCCACCACGACCCTTAGTGGATTTTGGGTCGTTGCAAAAATGAAGCCACTTGGCAATTTTAAGACAACAATAATAATTAAAAATTATAAATGGAAACACAATTAATGGAAGTAGTTGAATGAAATAGATCTTATACATAATCTAAATAGATCTTCGATAAATCTAATCTATATATCTATATTTATATTTATATATTGATCCACTCATAGATTTTCTTCTAGATTAGCTAGAAATATGGAGGTAAAAAA
>NW_017685709.1:0-929 GCF_001879085.1 Nicotiana attenuata | reverse complement strand
AGAAGGTATCAAGTCGACCTCTCGTCTCTACTTCTTCGAGATTAGACGGGATACTTATTGAGTACATGTGGTTTATGTACTCATACTACGCTTCTGTACTTAAATGTACAGGATTTGAGGCGGGTGGATCTGGACATCATCCTGGTGCGCATCAGTGAGCACGCTTGGGGACTTCTACGGTGAGCTGCTTCTCTTTCATGCCGATCCGCAGCCGAAGAAGTCCTTTCTTGTACTTTTTGTTTCTGTCTATTTTGATTCAGACAGTAGGATAGTGTATTATTCTTTTGTGTATATTCTACTAGTCGCCTGTAGCTTGTGACACCAGGTTCTGGCATACACAGTAGTAGACATTTATTTTTTGGGCTGTATCGCTATTTTAGCACTTTGTGAACTTTACTGGTCTTATCTTTAAATCCGATAATCTAGTCTAACTGTCTTTGGCTAAAGTAAAATGAGTACTTAACCACATTCCGCATCGGCTGGCCTGACAACGGTGTTGGGCGCCATCATGACCTATTATGGAAAATGGGTCGTGACATACACAGCCCCACAAATCTGGTGTCACGAGTCTAGAGCCTCTAATACAAGTCTGAACATCTACTACATCAATAGTCTAGGAAATGCGGAAAGATAACAAGATAAAAGGGAGAAATCAAGGCTGCGGACGCCATGCAGCTACCTCGAAATCCCCGTCAAATGCTGAATAGCTGGAAAGCTCTCACTCGGCCGCTCGGGCACCTGGATCTGCACACAAGGTGCAGGGAGTAACGTGAGTACGCCAACTCAGTAAGTAACTAAAGTAAATAAGTACTGAAAGCAGTGACGAGCAGTTCAAAAATGTATAACTTTAAAATCAGTTCCATCATATAAATCATCATTTCCAATTTAAAACATTGAAATCAGTTATTTAGCAATATATCCATCAGAGG
>NW_017685708.1:4433-6646 GCF_001879085.1 Nicotiana attenuata | reverse complement strand
GCTACCAAACTTTACCTAGAACTACACTGACCTGATTCCTTATAGCCAAGGATATGTAGGCAACCTTTGAAGCAGGGTTCGGTCAAACGATTTTCAAGATGCTTCTCATGGAGTGCTAAGTAGGCAAAATCCTTCATGGTGCTCATTTATCTTTGCCCGAAAACCCTTCGTGTCTTCGAGCAAAGAGGGGCAGCTGTGAGCACGTGATTTTTGCCACACTTAAATTACTCCTATAAATTCCTCAGGATTAAGATTTTCCTTTATTATTTGAATTTTTAGGAATTAATTGCATGATTCTGTGTTTTGTTTGCATTTTTTTTGTGCATTTTTACTTGATATAATTCCAAAAAAATACAAAATAGTATGCATTTTAATATTACAAAAATAAGAAAAATAACAAAAATGGTTCTTGACGTTTTCACTTTCCATTTTTAGAATTTGTCTTAAGTTTTCCTTTAAATTAGAAATTAGTTCATATTGGATTTTTAATTAGTATAATTTTGTAATTAATTTGGGTCTTTTATTTTACAAAATCAGAAAATAATAAAAAAATAATAATAATAATAATAAAAGAAAACAAATATAAAGAATTAAAAGAAAAGCCTAATAAACACCCAATTTTGGGCCAGCCCAAACAATTCCATCCCCCAAATCCCCACAACCCGTTCAAAATGGCCCAATCTCAAAAAATCCGGTCCAGCCCCCCCTGCCCCCATGATGAAACGATGTTGTTTGGCGTCACACGATCCAGGCCGTCCATCACCGGTAATCCAACGGCCAGGGTCCTTTTTTGATGATTAAATAAAAGTGTCTGAAATATTCAGAAAAACCCTAGACCAAAACTTACCCTCCTCGTACCTCTTCCCCTCCACCGTGTCTCCGCCGTCTTCCGCCGTACGCTGCCGGCCGGAAATCGCCGCCGGCAGCGACGAAGCTCCAAACGCCACCAAAAATACACCATAGATTCCCCATGAACTCCTCTTTCCAACCCCCAAAACGATTTCCTTCGAATCATAGCCAAATGGTTCGAATCTTGAATCGAAACTTTCCAGCCAAAACACAAAGTTATCCAAATTGCACCAAATTCACACCCTACCTTCCCCTGACTTCCCTCATCCCTAATCCCCAACCAGATTTCCTCGAATCCTCTTACATCTTCTCGAATTTCAGATCTTAGGATGACAGAACCCTAGAATTCTAAGCTGCTCGAGTTTTCTCTAATTTCCGGAGTCTAGATTTTGAGTCGAGCCTCGAGATAATGTGTTCATTTATTCTTGTGAAGAACACATGTTCACATCACTTCGATGCTCGAGTTGGAGTTCAGTTGATTCAATCTGCATAAGTAAGTTTTTCTGTTTTTCTTCTTCTATTATTAGTTTAAACTTTGTTTAATCAGTTCATGCATGTTTCTGTACGTTTTAGTTAATTTAGATACGATTTAGGTCTGTTCCTATTCATATTAGGTCAGTTTTTTTTGATTGATATCTGTCATGGTTGATCCTGCTTTGTTGATTGATAGTCTAGTCTTCTGATTTTTGGTTTAGTTCAGGGTTAACCCTGTTTCATTGATTTTGATTAGTTAATTCAAGTGTTAGTTCCTGTTTTTCGATGTTTCACTTTTATTGTTTAGTGTAATTAGTTTATTGTTAGTTGATAACTGGCAGTAGTGTGATGTAGGATCAACTTTAAGTCTCAATTAGCATTAATTGATTCAATCTTAGATTTTCTGGAATCATTTTGGTTATAGCTGATAGATTTCAGCTAGTGTTAGTAATTTCAGGGATCTTCAGGGGTATTTTGGGCATTGAAAATGGCCCAGTTTGTTAAGGATCAGTAATTTTAGAACTCAAACAAGGGTAGTATAGGTTTTTCATAGCTAAAAGAACACCCTAGGGCCTTCTAGAAGGGGACCTTAGTGTAAGTTTCTGCATTCTAAATGCAGTAACTTGGGTAACAAGCCATAACTTTAGGGTTTAACAACCAATTTCTGAAAATAAAAAGGGGGAAAAATAGGAAAATGCTTCCAGAACATTCCGCCCCCTTTCTTTGCCTATGAAAGGCAGCCCTAGTGCCTTGATTAAGGGTTTTTTTTAGATGGCTGAAAATTCAAAAATCCCTTCCAGCTTATAATTCCCTCCCAAAAAATCCTTTTCTTACAAGCTGCAATCTCAAGTTTGAATTTCAAATTCAAGGAAATTCAAACCTGAATTCCA
>NW_017685708.1:0-731 GCF_001879085.1 Nicotiana attenuata | reverse complement strand
TCTCTTATATTCTTTTGATGGGATTCGAAGCATTCATCCCTATGCTCCTTACCGAGTTTTGCGACAATTTGGAAGATTCCAGACGGTGCCCAATGATGAAGACCTGAGTGGGCAAGTCATCGAGTTAGGCCCGAAAGCTGCATTCCCTGAAGGCAGAATCCGAAAGATATGGAATGAGTGCAGGTACCTTGAGCCTAAGACTATAGTACAAGACCGAGCCAGAGGTGAGGTAGATCCCAAATACTTGGTCTGGTTTGGTAAAAGATTTCAAATTCCTGAGAGACCTGCCAAAAGACCACATGTACAACAATTTACTAACGAAGCCCAGGTGCAATGGGATTGGTTGGCCAAGGAAAAGGAGTACAGGGCCCGAATAGAAGCATTGGAAAAACATGTTCAGGAGCTTCGGTTTGAAAACAGCCTGTAAGCCGCAGCTGATGAAGGTGATAAAAGAAGTTGGCCCAGGAGAATGAAGCTCTCAAGGCCCAAATTCAGCAAATGAAAATAGATGCCAGGAATCGAGAAAGAAGTCTATCTGACGAGAGATTGATAAAAGGGTTAAAGAAGCAAGTCCTGGACTGTCAGGAAGAATTGGGAAAATCTGAGGGAACATGGCAAGACTTCGGGCACAATGGGCAAAGAAGACTGAGGAAAGAGGCCAGTTCGTACAACAAATGAATAGAAATTATGAGGGAACCATTGCTAACATGAAGAGAAAAATGAATACTCTT
>NW_017685707.1:5769-6648 GCF_001879085.1 Nicotiana attenuata | reverse complement strand
AGTAGCTTCGAGACCGTTTTTTGATGGGGTACCCTCCGCCAACACTTTCGGGCTCGAAATCCCCCGGAAAGACCTTCAGGCCGAATCAAGTGGGACTTCGGCCGTCAACAAGCTTGTTGATAGGTTCCCAGCTCCGAGCCTGGACCCGGACTGTAACAGGATAGTAACTTTTGCTATCCCCAAAGACGTCCGGGCTTTGGGGCCCCCGGTCGGGGTTGCAAGCTACCTTCATCATCTGATGACGGAGGAAGACCGGGCTGCGACCGAGGCTGTAGATTGGAGAAGCTGTTAGAAAGCCGGACCGGATTGGACCTTTTGAATAAAGAGCACGCGTCCTGTGCTATCCGGCTGGTGGAAGCAAAGAAAGAGCTCGGTTCTAAGCTAAGGGGGGTGCAAGCCGAGCTTAATCGGGTTAAGGCCGAGCTTGACGAGAGCAGAGCCGAACTTAATGAGAACAAAGCCGAACTGGAAGCCCGGGTGTCAATAGTTGGAGTCGGAGAAGACTTCCCTTCGGGAAGAGGTTGCGGACTTGACGTTGGCCAATGAGGCTCGAGTCCTTGAAATTGAGCTATGGACCAATCGATTTCGGGAAGCTGAGGCTAAAGTTTCTCAGGCCGAGGAGACTGCCAACGATATGGTGGCCCAATATAGGGCCGATGCTGATGCGGCCAACCAGCAGTCAAGAATGTTAGCTGAATATGCGAAGTGTCAGGCCCGGCTTGAAGTTCTTACCGAACTCCAACGTCGCGGTTTCGATCTTGCATCAGACGTCGCCAAAGCCGCCGAAGCTGAGGACGCTTCGAGAAGGGCGACGTTCCCCGAAGAATTCGAGGATGGCTCTGATTGACTCCGGGAATAGGCTAGGCTTTGTTTTGTTTT
>NW_017685707.1:0-1927 GCF_001879085.1 Nicotiana attenuata | reverse complement strand
AAAGATCGAGGCTGGATGAGCAGGTTTGTCCGGATCAGGACGTCCGACCTGATTCCGGCCGATTGCATGCCATTTCCGGAGAGGTGGAACCTCAAACGTAAGTATTTTCTCACTGTTCATCTTTTAGAGTGTGTTTTCCTCAACTTCTTCCTGAAACCCCCTTTTCTTGTGCAGCGGTGACCCAAACTCCAGCTGCCGTCAAGGATCTGGCCGGCTGGGTAAACAAGATAGTGGCCCAGCGGCCATATTCGGAGCGAAACTGGAAGGAAATCTCCAAAGGTCGGTGGGAGGCGAAAAACCATGGTAAGCCTTCTTTTCGACCGGTAGCGCATTTCTTCCTGTATATCGGGAATGCATCATAACCCTCGTGTTTTGCAGGCTTGCCCAAGGACGCGGAGATGAGGTCCTCAATACTATGCCCCCTTCCGGTTCCGGGAGAAAATAAAAGGCCCGGGGAGTCCGGTACGGACGAGCCTCAAAGGAAGACTAAGCGGACAAAAAGGGCCGCCCGCAAACCAAAAAGCCAAATCGTCTTGTCCTCCGAGGAAGAGGATGACAAAGAGGATGACGATGAGGAGTAGCCGGAGCTCGTCCGCCACCGGTCCATTCGACCGGACCCTGAGCCGGTGGTCCATCCAGTTGAGGCTCCTCTCGAGGACGTGAGGGTTGAGGATGCTAGTGAACCCTCGGCCCCTGCGCGGGCATCCCCGGGTACCGATCACCCGGTTACGTCCCCTCCATCTTCCTCGACTTGGGGGCAGCTGCCGGACGACATCCCGATGATGGGAAGTAGCTTCGAGACCTTTTTTGATGGGGTACCCTCCGCCAACACTTTCGGGCTCGAAATCCCCCGGAAAGACCTTCAGGCCGAATCAAGTGGGACTTCGGCCGTCAACAAGCTTGTTGATAGGTTTCCAGCTCCGAGCCTGGACCCGGACTGTAACAGGATAGTAACTTTTGCTATCCCCAAAGACGTCCGGGCTCTGGGGCCCCCGGTCGGGGTTGCAAGCTACCTTCATCATCTGATGACGGAGGAAGACCGGGCTGCGACCGAGGCTATAGATTGGACATGCCTTTTCAACGAAGCCCAGCAGGCGCAGCTCAAGGTATTTGCTTCTTCCTTTATTTCTAATATTTTTGCCTTGTGACCCAATACTGACTCTTTAGACTTTTCCTTTGCAGGCATCGGTGCTATATCACTCGATGTTCCTCCGAATCAAGGACAAGATGGAGGCGGAGCGAGAGGGGCGCCGGGTCCTTGAAGAGAAGCTGCTAGAAAGCCGGACCGGATTGGACCTTTTGAATAAAGAGCACGCGTCCTGTGCTATCCGGCTGGAGGAAGCAAAGAAAGAGCTCGGTTCCAAGCTAAGGGGGGTGCAAGCCGAGCTTAATCGGGTTAAGGCCGAGCTTGACGAGAGCAGAGCCGAACTTAATGAGAACAAAGCCGAACTGGAAGCCCGGGTGCAATAGTTGGAGTCGGAGAAGACTTCCCTTCGGGAAGAGGTTGCGGACTTGACGTTGGCCAATGAGGCTCGAGTCCTTGAAATTGAGCTATGGACCAATCGATTTCGGGAAGCTGAGGCTAAAGTTTCTCAGGCCGAGGAGACTGCCAACGATATGGTGGCCCAATATAGGGCCGATGCTGATGCGGCCAACCAGCAGTCAAGAATGTTAGCCGAATATGCGAAGTGTCAGGCCCGGCTTGAAGTTCTTACTGAACTCCAACGTCGCGGTTTCGATCTTGCATCGGACGTCGCCAAAGCCGCCGAAGCTGAGGACGCTTCGAGAAGGGCGACGTTCCCCGAAGAATTCGAGGATGGCTCCGATTGACTCCGGGAATAGGCTAGGCTTTGTTTTGTTTTTTCCCCTCTTATGTAATTGCTCCGGTAGCGAGCTTTTTTATGCAACACTGCCCTTTGCCATTTAT
>NW_017685706.1:6418-6649 GCF_001879085.1 Nicotiana attenuata | reverse complement strand
TGTTGAGATTTTTAGACATAGGGCCTCCATTCCCTAGTCGCTTTTTTGCCCAAATTAGGGCTCCAATCCCTAAGTTGAGATTTTTAGACATAGGGCCTCCATTCCCTAGTCGGTTTTTTTCCAACATTTGGGCTCCAATCCCGAAGTTGAAATTTTTAAACATAGGGCCTCCATTTCCTAGTCGCCTTTTTTGCCAACATTAGGGCTCCAATCCCTGAGTTGTGCCTTTTT
>NW_017685706.1:0-1384 GCF_001879085.1 Nicotiana attenuata | reverse complement strand
AGTCGCCTTTTGCCAACATTAGGGCTCCAACCGTAAGTTGAGATTTTTAGACATAGGGCCTCCATTCCCTAGTTGCTCTTTTGCCAACATTAGAGCTCCAATCCCTAAGTTGAGATTTTTAGACATACGGCCACCATTCCCTAGTCGCCTTTTTGCCAATATTAGGGCTCCAATCCCTAAGTTGAGATTTTAGATATAGGGCCTCCATTCCCTAGTCGCCTTTTTACCAACATTAGATCTCCAATTCCTGAGTTGAGATTTTTGAGACGTAGGGCCTCCGTTCCCCAGTCGCCTTTTGCCAACATTAGGGCTCCAACCGTAAGTTGAGATTTTTAGACATAGGGCCTCCATTCCCTAGTTCCTCTTTTGCCAACATTAGAGCTCCAATCCCTAAGTTGAGATTTTTAGACATAGGGCCTCCATTTCCTAGTCGCCTTTTTTGCCAACATTAGGGCTCCAATCCCTGAGTTGAGATTTTTTTAGACATAGGGCCTCCATTCCTTAGTCGCCTTTTGCCTACTTTAGGGCTCCAATCCTTAAGTTGAGATTTTAGACATAGGGCATCCATTCCCTAGTTGCCTTTTTGCCAACATTAGGGCGCCAATCCCTAAGTTGAGATTTTTAGACATAGGGCCTCCATTTCCTAGTTGCCTTTTTTGCCAACATTAGGGCTCCAATCCCTGAGTTGAGATTTTTTAGATATAGGGCCTCCATTCCCTAGTCGCCTTTGGCCAACATTAGGGCTCCAATACCTGAGTTGAGATTTTAGACATAGGGCCACCATTCCCTTGTCGACTTTTTGACAACATTAGGGCTCCAATCCCTGAGTTGAGATTTTGTAGACGTAGGGCCTCCATTCCCTAGTCGCCTCTTTGCCAACATTAGGGCTGCAGCCCTAAGTTGAGATTTTAGACACAGGGCCTCCATTCCCTAGTCGCCTTTTCTCAACTTAGGGCTCCATTCCCTAGTCGCCTTTTGCAACCATTAGGGCTCCAACCTAAGTTAAGATTTTTAGACATAGGGCCTCCATTCCCTAGTCGCTCTTTTGACAACATTAGGGCTCCAATCCCTAAGTTGAGATTTTAAGACATAGGGACTCATTCCCTAGTCGCTTTTTGCCAACATTAGGGCTCCAACCCTAAGTTGAGATTTTAGACATAAGGCCTCCATTCCCTAGTTGCCTTTTTGCCAACATTAGGGCTCCAATCCCTAAGTTTAGATTTTTAGATATAGGGCCTCCATTCCCAAGTCACCTTTTTTGCCCACATTAGGGCTCCAATCCCTCATTTGAGATTTTAGATATAGGGCCTCCATTCCCTAGTTGCCTTTTTGCCAACATTAGGGCTCCAATCCCTAAGTTTAGATTTTTAGACATAGGGCCTCC
>NW_017685705.1:2853-6650 GCF_001879085.1 Nicotiana attenuata | reverse complement strand
TCATGCATAAAATCCCTTTGGAGTTGCGTCTATGGTGGAACGACTTAGGAGGAGACGGGCAAGATGCAGTCAAGAAACATTTGAAAGGACTTACTGGTTTGCTAGATATTGTGCCACGGGGAGATATTATCAGAGCATTGGTCACGTGTTGGGACCCAACACATAACGTGTTCCATTTTTCGGATTTTGAGCTTACCCCGACATTAGAGGAAATAGCTGGCTACATTGGGAAAGGTGAGGTTCCGTTGAGGCACAAATACTTGGTGGCCCCCAGAGTTGTAGCCGTGCACAGATTTCTAGACTCTTTGTAGATAGTCAGAACCGTCTATAACATAGATCTGGCAAATGGCTTTTGTACTCTGAGCTTCATATATTATCGATATGGCCATATCGGGGGGTTCGACAACCCAGAAAGTAAGATATGTAGCAAAGGAAACCGCCAGAAGTGGGAGGAGCATCGACGTTTCGCCTTTATGGTGGCTTTCCTGGGGCTTTTAGTATTTCCAAGGAAGGATGGGAACATTGACATAAAAATAGCTGGGGTCGTCAGCACGTTAATTACTCAAGCCAAAAGTACACTTGCACTTATGATATTGGCCGACATCTTCCGTGCTCTTACAGCCTGCAAGGCCGGGGAAGCTTTCTTCGAGGGGTGCAGTCTATTGTTACAAATGTGGATGATCGAGCATCTGTGTCATCGTCCTCAGTTTTTGAGCTACGGGTCTCCAGAAAAAACATGCATAGAAGAGTTTTACACAAGGATTAAAGGGGTCAAATTGCCAGAAGGAGTCACGGGTTGGACAACATATTTTCGGTCCCTCACTGCTAGCCAAATAGAGTGGACACTGGGATGGTTACCCGTTGATGAAATCGTATATATGCCGGCAGCCCGACCACATTTCCTTCTGATGGGGCTTAGAAGCATCCAGCCTTACGCCCCGTATCGAGTGTTGAGGCAGCTGGGGAGATGCCAGATAGTACCCAAGGATGATGACCTCAGTTTGCAAGTGGTTGAGATTGGCCCTGATGGCCAGTTTCCTGAAGCAATGGTCCGCCAAGTCTGAAGCGAATGTCAATATCTGGCGGCAAATACTTGTGTTCGAGATCGAGCCAAAGGAGAAGTGTCGCCTGATTATCAGGTTTGGTATAAAAGGGACGTTGCATTCGGAAGACCGGCCAAACGACCGCACATCCAGGAATTGTTGAATCATCACGAGAACAGTGGGATTGGTTAACTAAAGAAAATGAGTATAGGGCCCGCATAGGAGCATTGGAAAAACAGGTCCAGGACCTCCGATTTGAGAATAGCTTGCAAGCCGCGGCTGACGAAGGTGAGAAAAAACAATTGGCCAAAGAGAATGAAGCACTGCGAGCCCAAATCCAAAAAATGAAGTTAGAGGCCGATAATCCTGTCAGAAGTGCCAAAGATGCAAAGCTTATAGCAAATCTAAGGCAAAAGGTGAACGACTACAGTTTTGACCGCAATAAGGCAGAAAAGGAATTAGCTGGGGTTCGGAAACAATTGGCTAAAAATGCAGAAGAACGGGCCCGCATGGTTAAACAGTTAAAAGAAGAATATGACAGTGAGGTCATGGGATTAAAGAAAAAGGTCATTGCCACAGAAAACCGAATGATCAAACAGGCAAAAGAATTCAAAGTCGAAAGAGAACATTGTTACATGGCGTTGGCACAGTTAGAAATGGACTTGCAACAACTCCGGGAACAAAGCCAGGCGGCTGAGCAGACTTTGGAGGCTAGGGCCCAACAGATAGGGCGGTTGCTTCAAGAGAAAGGAAGAATCCGAGAAAGAATCTTAACCGTTGCTCATTCCATTACTAGGAACTGTCAAATGTGCGAGAACATGACCCGTACCACCTTCCTGGCATCAGTGATGACATTTGTGAAGCAGATAATGAACGACCTGGACAGACTTCAAGGGGAACTTGCATATAGGCCCGCGGCGAGACCGAATGATGTCCCGCGGGCACTAGGAGCCTTAATGTATTCGTAATTGTCTTTGAGTCTGCACTCTTTCTTCTACTAAAAAAAAAATTTTGTCTTCCGAGTCTGCATTTCTTTTGGAGTTAGGTCATTTGGATTTGTATTTCTTTTTACCAGAGTCAGTGGATAGAGTCTGTATTTTTGTTTGAATTAGAATAGGGATGATAGAGTTTGTAGTTCTTAGAGTCTGTTAGTTGTTTTGAGTCTTTGTAATAGACAAGTTTGCTATCAATAAAATTGAAATTGCCAAAAATATCACGCTCCTACTTTGCATTTATTTTTCACGAACTACGCTTGGTCTGATTCACGCAGGGTCGTGATACGTAGGCAATCTCCATAGGATTCGACTGTTTCTAAATAATAAAAGGGAAAACCAGAAAGGAATGATACAAACAGGGGAAAAACCAAAGGAAAGAGAACCAAAAGAGGGAGAGCAAAACAAAGTGAAAAGGAAAAGATAAGAGTGGGAACTAATTGGCAAGAAAAGAAATGAAAGCCGGGATGACGCATGTGAATGAACAGAGACATAATAGAAACGTTTGACTGCTTAGGTGCATCCACCCATCAATGTGCGGTTATCTATTTGTTAATACCCTGACCGCTAACAAAGTTTTGTTGATGAGTCCAGGCAAGTGGTTAAGCTGACCGGCATTCTGGCAACCCATCCTTACAACACCCGCTCCAAGGACAAGTCAAACATGGTCAATCAGGATTTAGAAGCAAGCATTGTCGACCCATCCAGAGAGGAGGAGGTAGTGGACGTTAATACAATGAGGGAGGAGATGTATAAACTGAAGCAACAAATGGCCGAGATGTACCAGGCCTGGTCGAAGGGACATCCACCACCAGTCTATCCTGCCAACCCCAACTACCTCCCACCACCAGCTCAACCCCAAGATCCTCCCATAGTGAACTCATCTCCCGCTCTCCCTACTTACCAGCAGTACTACGAACCACCTCTCATACACCACCACCACCACCCAAACAAATTCTATGTCCTCCACCACCAATTGCTCCAGTATTTGTGGCGCCTCCACCTGCCACGTTGCAGAGATCTTCCAGTGAGCCATTGTTTCCAACTCACGACAGCTAGTACTACCCTCCCGAGCCTACCTTTAAAGCTCCTGAGCCATATTCCTACACTCCTCGCTTTGAGTTCCCGGTGGAAACTGACAAGCCGCTTAAGGACCCGGAACAGGAAGAGATGTTTGGAAAAGTAAAAAGCCTGGAGCAATCCTTCAGGAACATGCAAGGATTGGGTGGCCAAGTCAGTGTGGCCTACAAAGATCTGTGCTTGTTTCTGGATGTCCAGCTGCCAGCAGGGTTCAAGATACCAAAGTTTGATTTGTACGATGGACATAGTGACCCTGTAGCCCATCTGAGAGGATTCTGCAGCAAGATGAGGGGAGCTGGGGGAAAAGATGAGCTATTAATGGCTTACTTTAGTCAAAGCTTAAGTGGAGCAGCGTTAGAGTGGTACACACGACAAGATCATGCTCGGTGGTACACCTGGGATGACCTGGCTCAAGCATTCGCATGTCATTTTCAATACAATCTCAAAATTATCCCGGACCGTCTGTCATTGACCAAAATCGAGAAGAAGCCCGGAGAAAGCTTTAGAGAGTACGGTTTCCGTTGGAGAGAATAGGCAGCAAGAGTTGACCCTCCGATGAAAGAGAATGAGATGGTTGATTATTTCCTTCAGGCTTTGGAGCCAACCTACTATGGTCATCTGGTGTCCGCAGTGGGGAAAAACTTTCAATGAGGTCGTAAAGATGGGAAGTATGGGTGGAAGA
>NW_017685705.1:0-1454 GCF_001879085.1 Nicotiana attenuata | reverse complement strand
CAGGGTAACATTTTTTGATGATGAGTTGCCATTGGAAGGAACTGAACATAATAGAGCTCTTTACCTCACAGTGAAGTGTGAAGATTCAGTGGTAACTCGGGTGCTAATTGATAATGGGTCTAGTGCAAACATTTGCCCTCTTTCCACTCTGGAAAAGTTGAAAGTTGACAGGGAAAGAATTCATAAAAATAGCATCTGTGTAAGGGGATTTGACGGCGGAGGGAAAGACACAGTGGGAGATATTGTGTTGGAGCTAATGATAGGACCTGTGGAATTCACTATGGAGTTTCAAGTGCTCGATGTCAGCGTTTCCTACAATCTTTTATTGGGACGGCCCTGGATTCATGCCGCAAAGGCGGTACCGTCTACTTTGCATCAAATGGTTAAATTTGAATGGGATCGGCAGGAGATCGTGGTCCATGGAGAGGAAAATTCTTGTAATGCTATTACATCCTCCGAGGAAGTTGAAAATGACAAAGGTCCGTGGGTCTACCAAGTCATGGACACAGTGCCAGTTGATAAAATCCCGGAAGGGGAGTGTGTTCCTATGCCCAAAATAGTCTGTTATGGTAGCCTCAGAGATGATAAGGAATGGATTCTTGCCCGGAAAGGGATTGGGTGCTTCATTGCAGGGAATCATACAGCCAGTGTCTCTTCCCGGAAATCTGGACACTTTCGGGCTAGGTTTCAAACCCACTACTGCTGACATAAGGAGAGCCAAAAAGATGAAAAAGAGAGTGTGGACCCTCCCAAAACCTATTCCTCGCCTTTCCCGTTCCTTCGTCCGGCCTGGTACTAAACAACGCCCAGCAACAGCACTACCAAATTCTATGGTGATAGAACCTGACAAGGAGCTGATCGAAAAGTTTGAAAGGGTGTTCGATGAAGTGAATATGGTGGAACCAGGCGAAGGTCCGAGTAAAGTTGATGTGCAGTTCGTGGGATCTCAGGCCAAGCTCAATAACTGGGAAGCTACTCCTCTTCCAACTCGGAAGGAGTCGTGGTAGTTAGTTTTGGATTTTCCTTTGAGTATTAAATCTGGATTATTTCCAGGGTTGTAATTCAGATTTCTATGTTCCGTCCATTTGGATGAGTTAAACCTTGTTATCTTATAATTTTAATGAAATGCAATTTCTTTCTCTCTTCACTCCTGATAGCCTTTATTTTGTTTTTCTTTTTCTTCTCTTGTACAGTCCTTTTTATTGCTGGTTTCAATGATGTGTCATGCATGAGGAGTCTCCGGCCTAGTCTTGATAATCCACATGAAATAGTAATACAAGAAATTGAGTGTGATGGCGAGGGGGAATACGATGATGAGGAGGCTTTGGAAGAAATCAGTAAAGAATTAAATCAATTTGAGGAAAAACCCAAACCTAACTTGAATGACACAGAGGCAATCAATCTAGGGGATCAGGAAAATGTTCGAGAAACAAAAATAAGTGTCCATTTGGAAG
>NW_017685704.1:3334-6651 GCF_001879085.1 Nicotiana attenuata | reverse complement strand
ATGATGATGTCATTCCCATGACGTGGGCACTCGAAGTGACCGAAACATCCCGTCGGTTCGCTTCCCCAAAACATTAAATGCATGCCAGTAATGTCGGCCACTAGCGCCGCCGAACCGTCGCCTTTTATCTATAAATATGGAGTTTCTTCTTTGAACCAAAAACTCTACCTCTTCATTGCATTTATTCTGCTCTCTTTTCCCCTTCATCTCTTTCTCTTCTCACTACTTTTACTCTGATCACCGGAAAACACCAAGATCGCATAAAACACCACACTTTGCCACCGCCTGAACTCCTTCTATGGCTAAAACTTCCAAAACAGACCCCCCAAAAAGAGAAAGCATTGTCTTCTTCTACTGCCCGGCCGGCCAAACCGGTTGTAACGACCCGACTGGTTGTTTTGAGCCCTAGCGCGCGTTCAGCAGTCTGAGGCCATGAGCAGCTTCATTTCAGGTATTATGACTTGTACGCGCAGTCGGAATTTAACTTCGGGAAGTCCAGAGTTGATTTGAAAAGAGAGTTCTCATTTTGGAAGCTTAAAGTTGAAAGAATGAACTAGGAATGGAATTTTGAGTAAACAACCTCAGAATCAGGATCCGAAGGTTCCAGCAGGTTCGTGTGATGATTTCAGACTTGGGCGTATGCCCGGTTCGGGTTTTGGATAACCCGGGAGTGTTTTGGCGCCTATTGTGGAAGTTAGCATTTTAGAAGAAATTTCATCGGTTTGGCTTGAAGTGCAATTCAGTGTTATCGAGGTCCGTTTGGGATTCCGAGACTGTGAATAGCTCCGTACGGTGATTCTAGAGTTGGGAGCGCGATCGGAAGTGAATTCGGAGGTCTGTAGGTCATTTTGAAGCCATTTGGCTTAAGATAGAAATTTGAAGGTTTTAGAGAAGTTTGACCGGAAGTGGACTTTTTGATATCGGGGTCGGAATCCGGTTTCGGAAGTTGGAGTAGGTTCGTAATATCAAATATGACTTGTACGCAAAATTTGAGGTCAATCGGACGTGATTTGATAGGTTTAAACGTCGAAAATAGAAGTGTGAATTTTTTAAGTTCATTAAGTTTGGATTGGAGGTCGATTCATGATTTCAGCGTTATTTGATGTGATTTGAGGCCTCGAGCGAGTCCATAATGTATTTTAGGATTGGTTGGCATGTTTGGTTGGGGTCCCGGGGGCCTCGGGTGGATTCCGGATGGTTAACGGATCGAAATTTAGATTTTTGGACAGCTGAAGGAATCTGGTTGCTGGTATTTTTGCTTCTGCGGTGGGTTGACCGCAGAAGCGGCACCGCAGAAACGGACAGGGAGCCGCAGAAGCGGGTTTTGGTCTAAGGCCTGAGGACCGCAGATGCGGTCAAAGTACCGCAGAAGCAGGACTGCATCTGCGGAGAAAGGATCTCAGAAGCGGATGGGAGTATCTTGGAGAGGACCGCAGATGCGGTAAAAGTTCCGCAGAAGCCGGACCGCATCTGCGGGTGGCAAGTCGCAGAAGCGAGAAAGGGGTGGCTCAGGGAAGACCGCAGATGCGGCATTTTAACCGCACCTGCGGACCGCAGAAGCGGCCAAGGAACCGCAGGTGCAGAAATAGCTGAAGCAGTGAGGTCTTTTAAGTTCGGGGTTGAGTTTATTTCAACCCCATTTTTCTTCCATTGGAGTCGATGGGGAGCAGCTTTGAGGTGCCATTTTCTTCACTCGTCATGAGGTAAGTAATTTATGCTAGCTTTGAGTTAAATACAAGGTTTATACATGGATTTGGGCATGAAAATTGAGAAAAACTTGGGGTTTGAGGGAAGACCTAGAAAATTAGTGTTCTTGAATTTTGATCACGATTTTGAGTATGGAAGTAAGAGAAAATCATATATTTGAGTTCGTGAGTTCATGGGTAAACTTTATCTTCGAGAAATTTCGGATTCCGGGCACGTGGGCCCAAGGGCATTTTTGTCAACTTTTCGTTCGGGGTTAGGAATTGTTACAAATTGGGTTGCGAAGCTTAATTGAGCATGTATTAATGGATTTGTATAATCATTGGCTACTTTTGGAGCATTGTGCGTTGGTGCAAGTCTTCGGAGGAATGTAGAATGCCGGTTATGAGTCTTCGGAGCGAGGTGAGTCTCCTTTCTAACCTTGTAAGAGGAAATTGTCCCCATTGGTGAAATAATTGATTGTGTGCTCCTATTTGCGGGGGCTACGTACGCACGAGGTGACGAGAGTCCGTGCGTAGCTCTATTATGCTATTACCCGGGTAGTTACGACCCAAAAGCATGTTATACTTGGATTGTTTATGAACCCATTGATAGCTTGAATTGCTTAAATCACGTTGAATTAGTAAGTGAATTTCTAAAAGGATTAAACTTTATTTCTTAAAATTTGTTAAAGGAGAATTGGTTTTATTTGGATACCCGATAAGTTCTTAATTGACTGATTGAGCATGTATCCCTATGTGTACCTGCGTCGCATGCATGATTCGCGAGCAGGGTATGTGTTTATTTATGGAACGGGCCGAACGCCTCGGCAGATTAAATAGATGCATCTATGGTTCGTGTCGTTCGACCCTCGGCAGTGCACAGTTTACATTTCTGTTGGAGCGGGCCGTCGACCTCGGCATGATTTGCACATGACATATACATTGTTTCCCGAGAATTTTAAATGTTGATATTGCCTTTCATGGATTGATATAATTTGATAAGATAATGAAAAGTAAACCTTGAAAATCCTTTATTATTTGTTAAAGGTGTTTACCTGTCTTCTCGCTTTGTGAATTAGAACTGCTATATAATCCATGATTTCCTCACATTTTTAGTATATTGTCAATTGACCTCTAGTAAGTGTCGAAGTTGACCATCTCGTCTCTACTTCTTCGAGATTAGGCGGGACACTCATTGAGTACACGTTGTTTACGTACTCATAGTACACTTTTGTGCATTTTTGTTGCACAGGTATATGTAGCTCTTGTGGCCTACTGGGCGTAGCAGCGCGGATGATTCTGGGACTATGTGAGTTGCATTATTCGAGGCGACCCGCAGGTAGTGTAGTCCCTTCCAGGGTCTTGTATTTATTTCCTGTCCATTGTATTCCGGACGGATGTTGTATTTTATTTCCTTATCAGTAGATGCTCATGCACTTGTGACACCGGGTTCTGGGAAGGTTTGAATACTGTATGGACTGCTTATCATTTAAATTTTATTTGAGATTTTATTCTTTAACAATTTCTAAATTTGAAGGAAAATCATAGATTTCAGAAGCATTAAAACAAAAATTTGATTAAGTAATTGGTTGGCTTGCCTGACAGCAGCGTCCGGCGCCATCACGACCCTTA
>NW_017685704.1:0-1189 GCF_001879085.1 Nicotiana attenuata | reverse complement strand
ACGAAATGGTTCATGGGATTTGAGACAGCATGGTCTCGTGACTTAGGGTCACCCGGGGTGAGTGTAAATGGAGTGAGTTAAGTGTTGAATGGGGTTATCATTGTTTCCATGGCAATCAAGGACAAATTGGAAGAAAAGGGATTGGTTAGCCATAGTCGAATTGGCATGTTGCTGGTAATGATTAGTTCTTTCAGTGTGATCAAGTTATGCAAGTGAATTGTGACGGTGCGTGTGAGGCTTGTCGGCCGCCGTAGTTAGTGTTATTCAGAAAGTATCCTACCGTTGTGGCCTGTTATGTGGAGTTGGGCCCCGGAAGGGCTATGGTGGCTTAGACCACTACTTAGATGTTTGCATATTCTACGGTTATGATAATTTACCTATGTGTTGCTATGTTCCTCCTGAAGTGAGTTCAGTGAAAAACTTTTATGTGATGAAATGTTAACCTATTAGTGGTTCCGGAGTTATGATGAAGAATCATGTCCTATCGTATATCGGCACGTTGGGTGCAGTGAGTAGTATGGAACTTGAAGTGAGGATCAAGGTTGCAGTCGGTGTTGGTAAGGATGTCACGAGCTCGGATGAGCAGGAAGGGAGTTTCGATGTTCAAAGCAAGTTGGTATTGTCTGCAGCGTCGCCTGAGATCGGTGTTCTGTGAGAAAGGCTTTGCATCCTGGTTAAGGATTCTTGATCGCTTTTCAGCGTTAGTACGGCCGGTGGTTTGGATGTACCGACCTGTTATGTGTTTCGAAAGGTTGTGGGAGCGTGTCCCACAGGAAGATTGTATAAGTGTGGCATGTAGTCACTCGATTGATTTAAGATTTAAACCAAGTATGAGGATTGTGGTAATATCATTAATTTGAGAATTTATGCCTGGAGGGCACTCTGTTTATTGGGTTGTGGACTGTGGAGGAATTCTCCGGTTATGATGGTTGTTCTTATGCGTTATGAAAGAAAGGAGAGTTATTATGGACCTTGGAAAGGTTATTAGCCTAGTCAATGCTATCAGAATCGGCTTGAGGTCGGTGGATGGATTCAAATGTGAATATGGGCTCTATATCAGGCCAAACGTGTTCATTTCAGTAGTGCGCTCCATATGGAAGAATAGTCGGGGTGTTATGTGGTCATTAGCTATTTCATGTAATGATGTATTGCGCCGTGCGAGTTGTGAGCGGCTTGGTGAATTGCTTAC
>NW_017685703.1:5836-6651 GCF_001879085.1 Nicotiana attenuata | reverse complement strand
CTAAGTTAAACTAAAACTTCCGAAACTTGCATTTGATCTAAAACCCGACCTAAACACTCCGATGATCTGAAACTTTGCACGCATATCCAAAATCACCCTACGGAGCTACTGCAACTCTCGGAATTCCATTCCGACCCTCGGATCAAAATCTCACCTACCATCCGGAATTCGCCAAAATCCAACCTTACCAATTCAAGCCTGATTCTACACCGGACCTCCAAATTCAATTCCGATTGCGCTCCTAAGTCACAAATCATCCCCCGAAACTAGTCGAATCATCGGAAATCCATTCCGAGCCTTCTAACTCATAAGTCAACATTCGGTTGACTTTTTCAAACTAACCTTCTCATAAAGAGACTTATTGTCTCATTTCTAACCGAACTCTATCCGAATTACTTCAAATTTTCCAAACACATATAATGAAACATATATAAGCATAAAACGGGGAAAACGGGGCGGTAACTCCCGTAACGACAGGTCGGGTCGTTACATCCTCCCCAACTTAAACAAACGCTCGTCCTCGAGCGGGTCAAGAAACATACCTGGAGTCTCAAACAAGTGAGGATATCTACTCCGCATCTCCTGCTCGGTCTTCCAAGTGGCTTCCTCCACGGGTCGACCTCTCCACTGTACCTTCACCGAAGCTATGTCCTTAGATCTCAACTTTCGAACCTGACGACCCAAAATAGCCACCGGCTCCACATCGTAGGTCAAGTCCTCATCCAGCTGGATCGTGTTGAAGTCTAATACATGAGACGGGTCCCCAACATACTTCCGGAGCATAGAAACATGGAACACCGGATGAACTCCCGACA
>NW_017685703.1:0-2137 GCF_001879085.1 Nicotiana attenuata | reverse complement strand
GATCCATATGCGAAAGGTTTTGACCCTGCTGTACGGTGCATGTACCATTCTAATGTCCAGGGACATAGCATTGAGGGTTGTCGGGCTTTGATAAAGGAAATAGAAAAGATGATTCAAGAAGGAATGATCGTGGTCCAAGATAATGGCACCCTAAACGTCATGACCAAGCACGCATTGTTCGGATGATGTACAATGATAAAGAATATGGGGACGGTTTGGTGGAAAATGTCAAGAACCTGTCCACTGAATGCACGACAATCAAAATTGTTGACGATCTTGTTTGATGCTGATGTGCAAATTCATAGCTAAGATGTTGAGCTTGATAATTGGAAAGTCACTCCCTTCCTTGCCGCGAAGGAGTCTTGGTAACTTATTTTGTCATAATTTCTATCATCCGGATTATTTCGAGGTTGTGATCCAGATGTTGTTTATGTGCTGTCATCAAGCCTCTCTATCCTTTAATCAATGAAATACAACCTTTTTCTTTGTGTCATTTTAATCCATTGTGTTTAGTTCTTCTTGCATATATAATTCTTTTCACTCCAATTTTAGTGACATGACATGCATGCGGAGTTTTTGGCCAGATTTTAGAAAGCTTTTCCAATCTTGAATTGAATCGAGGAAAAAACACGTGGAGGACAAGTAAGAGGTTGAAAAACTTTGATGATAAGCCTGTGTCAAGATCACATGGAACCAAAACAGTCATGAATACTAGTTTAAGGATAATTGAAAGTTTTGAAGTTTGGTTGGACTAATCAGCGAAATGGTTTTTGCCATGGCATGCATAATCTGATCATATCATGGAAGATGACCCAAATCCCCAAAGAAGGTGTATCCCAGGGAATTTAAAATGATTAGCTGGTACTGAAGTGTTCCCTTCTACATTAGTATAAGGACCAAGAAAAGGCGACTCCAAATTGTCAAAAGTCATTTGTTGCGAACAAGATATTGACTACGAAACTATACAACTGACAAAACCAAGAAGAGAGTCATGTCCATTAATGCCGAACCTGAGAAGAGATAGAATGTTTGGCATTCTTGAGGCTGGGAGGCCCCTTTTTCTGCTACCCAAACACTTTAATTTATACCCTTCGTTACCCCTTTTGAGCCCGTTTTATTTTTCTTTGACCCCCCCTCTTTTGGAATCAAGTATAGAGTCAAAAAAAAAAAAATTCGAAGATCCATGCCACTAGAAAATAGGAGTTGGGGCAATTTGTTAAAAAAAAAAAGAAGAGAAGAAAAAGAAAAGAGAAAAGAAAGAAAGAAAAATGAAAAGAAAAACAACAAAGGGATCTTTCGTGTTGGTTTGAACTACGTTTGACTTGATTCCTTTAAAGGATCCGTAGGCAGCTCTACACTAGGGTTCAGTCTAACCAAATCAAAAATAAAAAATCCCCAGTATCTGAAACTGGGGCAGAGTTTTTTTTTTTTTTTTTTTTTTTTTTATGTTTTTATGAAGAGTCGATTCCAAGAGTTGTAAATATACAACCCTATCATCTTGAGTCAGTTTGAGCCTTATTCGTAGACCCTTTACTTTCTAAACCCTCTCCAAAAGACCTTCCAAATAAAGACATTCCAAATAGTCTTAAGAATGCCAAGGGAAACATGCAGTAAGCAATAGTTGTTACACAACGTAGAACAATGTCAAGTTGACTCGCACAAAAAAGGCGAAAACAAAAGTAGAGATAATGAATAGAAATGAGAGAGTCTTATTAGTGAAAACCCTCATGGGCACTATAAGGCGATGGTAAGTAGAGATGAATAAATGAGAGAGGCCGGTTGGTGAAAAACCTTTCAGGGCGCCACTGGTCGAAGGTGAGCTGTGATTTGATGCAAATGATTGGCACAAAGAGGCCAACTTCAAAGATGAAAAGGAACAACAAGAAGAATGGGTAGATTGGTTGGATAGATTTGGCCGCTCAGTCCAAAATGGATGTCATGATCATTAAAGTTGGCTACCATATTCAAAGGAACCCTTTTTTTCTTTCTTTCTTTCTCTCCCCGTAAAGTGGCATTTTCAGTTAAATACTATTCCTTCTCACTTTTACATCGCGTCATTTTATCCATTTGCATTTTTATTTTTGAGTCAGTCTTTGTTAAAACAACCGAGAAATGATTTCAACATCTATTACCAGCT
>NW_017685702.1:5368-6651 GCF_001879085.1 Nicotiana attenuata | reverse complement strand
TGGAATTGTAGCGGACGCAGAACCTCCGTAAAGGTGATTTTTTCCAAATTTCTAGCCCTGTATAAATAAAGAGTTTCAATTTTTTTGGTCAAGTTTTGAAATCAGCAGCTACAGTTAGACGATTTTCTTTTACTTTTTTTTAGTAGTTTTTGCTATTTTGAGCATTTTGAACATTGATTTCATCATTTTAAATAACAATATGGGTTTAATTATCATTTCTACTTCTACTTCTTCTATTTTAAGCATGAGTAGCTTGATTTTCACTAGGGCTGTGACCCAACCCTAGAGTGTAATCTTAATGGATGTTTGATTTATTGCTTGTTTATGGTTGGGTGTTTATTGTATAGCATAGTTCTTGCTTTTAATTGTAGAATTAATGGTTGCAAATATTAGTTCATGCCTATTTGACTTGGTCTCCACTTGAGAAAGAGAGACTTAGTCTAGGAAACCTTGGTTAACAAGAAATATGCTCAATCTAGAGATTGATAGGCTCAATTAAAAGGTTGAACCTAGAGATAGTAAAATCCAACTTGAGCTTTTTATAAACCGCTTTGTTCAATACCCATTAGGCCTTGAGAAAGCCAAATTGGGCAAAACCACTCTGTGACCGAGAGGTATTAAGTGGGTACTCGAGTGTTGATATCTATAATACATCCCGACCAATAAAACAAGCTTAAAGTTTACAACCTATTAGGCAAACACTTAGGTGAAGGTCATAAACCTAGGCCTTTTATTATCCTTGAAATACAACAAACTCAATTTCCTAATTTAATTTCTCAATTTGAAATCTTAGTTTAAATTAGACCTAGAAACAACCCAAATTTGCGTAAGTGTAAATTGAGATAATTCAAGCTCATCTGCGGTACCGCATCTGCGGTCTTTCCTCCGCATCTGCGGAAATCACTTAACGGACCAATTACCGCATCTGCGGTCCACTCGCCGCATCTGCGGCTCCGCAGGTGCGGTCCTTCTACCGCATCTGCGGTTTCTGACTCCTCCCTTCAAATCCACATCTGCGGCCATCCCATCGCATATGCGACGCCGCACCTGCGGTCCCCAAACCGCAGGTGCGAAAATATCAGAAGCAACAACTTCAACAGCTGCAACACAATCCAATTTCTCCGTTAACCCTTTGAAATCACCCCGAGGCCCCCGGGACCTCAACCAAAAGCACAAACATATCCCAATACCTTATTCTAACTTGTTCCAATCATCAAAACACTTCAAACAACACTAAATCAACCAAAACCCCTCGGATTCACGCCTAAGTTTCTAAAAATCTT
>NW_017685702.1:0-2012 GCF_001879085.1 Nicotiana attenuata | reverse complement strand
GGGTACTTGAGTGTTGATAGCTATAATACACCCCGATCAATAAAACAAGCTTTAAAGTTTACAACCCTTTAGGCAAACACCTAGGTGAAGGTCATAGCCCTAGTCCTTTTATTATCATTGAAAACAACAAGAACAATTTCCTAATTTCATTTCTAAGTTTGCAATCTTAGTTTAAATTTGACCTAGAAACAACCCAAATTTGTGGAAGTGTAAATGAGATGGTTCAAGCTCATATACTATAATATATAGCCTAAGTCCCATCCATAGCTCCCTGTGGAAAATCGACCCCGACTCCTTGTTTGGTATTACTATTACGTCGATTGTTTCATATACTTAAATAGAGGTGTGACTTGGTCAAGATCAATTTTTGGCCCCGTTGCGGTGCGGCCGCAGTCCAGAATTATATGCCCGCAGATTTCAAAACCTATCAAGACTGAAGGAAAGTGCGGACCGCACATGGAATTGTGCGGTCGCAGAACCTCCGAAAGGGTGATATTTTCCATAATTTCTAGCCCTGTATAAATAGAAGAGTTTCAATTTTTTAGGTCAAGTTTTGATATTAGTAGCTACAATAGACGATTATTTTACTTTTTTTTAGTAGTTTTTGCTATTTTGAGCTTTTTGAACATTGATTTCATCATTTTAAATACCAATATGGGTTTAATTATCATTTCTACTTCTACTTCTTCTATTTTAAGCAAGAGTAGCTTTATTTACACTAGGGCTGTGACCCAACCCTAGAGTGTAATCTTAATGGGTGTTTGATTTATTGCTTGTTTATGGTTGGGTGATTATTGTTTAGCATTGTTCTTGCTTTTAATTGTAGAATTAAGGGTTGCAAATATTAGTTCATGCCTATTTGACTTGGTCTCCACTTGGTTAACAAGAAATAGGCTCAATGGAGAGATTGATAAGCCCAGTTAAAATGTTGAACCTTGAGATAGTAAAATCGAACTTGAGCTTTTTATAAACCGCTTTGTTCAATACCCATTAGGCCTTGAGAAAGCCAAATTGGGCAAAATCACTCTGTGACCGAGAGGTATTAAGTGGGTACTTGAGTGTTGATATCTATAATACATCCCGACCAATAAAACAAGCTTAAAGTTTACAACACATTAGGCAAACACTTAGGTGAAGGTCATAGACCTAGGCCTTTTATTATCCTTGAAATACAACAAACTCAATTTCCTAATTTAATTTCTAAATTTGAAATCTTAGTTTAAATTAGACCTAGAAACAACCCAAATTTACGTAAGTGTAAATTGAGATAATTCAAGCTCATACACTATAATATATACCCCTAAGTCCCGTTCATAGCTCCCTATGGAAAATGGACCCCCACTCCTTGTTGGGTATTACTATTGCATCGACCGTTTCATATCCTTAAATAGAGCTGTGACTTGGACGAGATCAATATTTTGGCGTCGTTGCAGTGCAACCGCAGTCCAGATTTATGCGGCTAAGAACTTCCAATCCTCTCACGACTAAAGAAAAGTGCAGACCGCACATGGAATTGTGCGGCCG
Source organism: Nicotiana attenuata (assembly GCF_001879085.1). Lineage (NCBI taxonomy): Eukaryota > Viridiplantae > Streptophyta > Magnoliopsida > Solanales > Solanaceae > Nicotiana > Nicotiana attenuata. Next base: position 488 of record NW_017685702.1, on the reverse strand, counting down.
CAGAACCTCCAAAAGGGCATTTTTGTTCAAAATTTACAGTCGTGTATAAATAGAAGAGTTTCAATTTTAAGCTCATCAGCTGCTAGAGTAGACAACTTCTTTTACTCTTTTTAGTAGTTTTTGCTATTTTGAGCTTTTTGAACATCGACTTCATCATTTTAACTATCAATATGGGTCTAATTATCATTTCTACTTCTACTTTTTCTATTTTAAGCATGAGTAGCTAGATTTTTACTAGGGTTGTGACCCAACCCCAGACTATAATCTTAATAGGTATTTGATTTGTTGCATTTTATTGTTGGGCGTTTATTATTTAACATTGTTCTTGATTTTAATTGTAGAATTAATGAATGCAAACATTAGTTCATGCCTATTTGACTTGGTCTCTACTTGAAAAAGAGAGACTTAGTCTAGGAAACCTTGGCAAACAAGAAATGGGGTCAATCGAGAGATTTATAAGCCCAATTAAAGGGTGAACCAAGAGATAG
>NW_017685701.1:5447-6651 GCF_001879085.1 Nicotiana attenuata | reverse complement strand
GTTTAGTTATTTGGGGGTAATGGGATATGGACAGGAGGGCAAGTATTGGGGAGAAGTAACTGGAGGATGCGTGATGGAGCTACTAGGGTGGTCGGGAAAATTAGGATAAGCGGGTGTATCTGGAGAATATGGAGGATCATCTGGCATTGTGTTGGGAGTTTGGGTAAGGGCAGCATCCGGAAAAATTGGTGGTGCGGGGTGCGCCTTTCCAGTCATCCAAGCTCGATACATGTTTGTCATGTGTTGTCTCAGCATCCGCACCTCTTCAACCAACCCATTATCTCGTTCCACCAACTATTGTCGAGCACCGGTATCAACCAACTCAGTTCTCTTGTTATTTGCCATTGCCTCTTGTCCTTGTGTTGTGAAGCAGAGTACCACTTTAAAACCACAAACCAAACACCTTGCTGGAATTACATGACAAAATAAAACCATCACGTTAGCGTTAGGGCATTTAACATATTGGTACCCGCACATTTGGGGAGTGAATGCACCTAGGCAGTTAACCATTTCTATTATGCCTTTGCTTGGTTGCATGCGTCATCCCGACTTTTCCGTTTTCTTCATTCGCCAATTGCAAACTTCCTCTTCTCTTTTCTTTTCCTTCTTTTTCTTCTCCTTCTTTTTACCTTTGTCTTCTCTTGTTCCTATTCGCTCTTTTCCTTAAAATTATTATTTTTTTCGCTCTTTTTTTTCCTTTGCTCCTTTTTATTTTCTCTTGCTTGCTTTTATTTAGTTTCCTATTTTCTTTTGTTTTTCTTTCGGAAAAGGAAAGTACAAAAACCAGCCTCAGAAGCAGAAATACAGACTCGATTATCTAAGAATACATCAAAACTTCAAATCCTGGGGCCCGCTGGGCATCTCTCGGCATCGCCGCGGGCCTGCGCAAAACTGAGAAGGTTTCAATGTCAACTGTAGGCCACTTAAAGAAAGCTGGCCATGTAATGACTTATTTTGACTTAAAAACAAGAAAAGTGGCTATGTTTCAAATATATTTATTTTGAGAAAACAAAGACCCGGTTTTGCAAATACGGCCTTTCAGCACTTCCGAAAGGGAGATTTTAAGGCTGTGCCCGCAAACCGTTTTAAAATGACTCAGGGTGGCTGTTCTTGCAAAAACGGCCTTCCGGCGCCCTTTTTGGGACATTTGGCTTATTTTTGACAAGAATGGCGTCACCCGACTTATTCATGACGAAATTAAAAA
>NW_017685701.1:0-2047 GCF_001879085.1 Nicotiana attenuata | reverse complement strand
GATTAGGTACTTATTTTGTTATTTTTTTTTTAAGATTAAAAATGACTATAAAATATTAATAAACCTATTTTTTGTAATTTTTTATTTTCTTGTAATAAAATAAAGTAAAATAGTAAAAATTAGTTGAAATGGCGATATTAGGCCTAAATTAAATATTTACATGCTAAAATAAAAAATCTTAGGGAGGGTCAAAAATCACATGTCTACAGTGATGTGTATTTAAAGAGAATTACATATTTAATAAGTAACGACAGCCTTTTGCAGTGGTCAATTAGAGGTCTAATGTACCTGAAATTCCAGATTTTGAATGATCGATTTGGCTTCCCTAGATATTAGACAACATTTACGGTTTAGAGTTCTAGGCGGACGAAACTGGTTCAATGCTAACGGATAGATTTTTCTAGGAATTGAACAATTTTAGGACTTCTGCTCATGATTGAAATATTAATCTTTCCAATTGTGCAAAGTATAGAAAATATACCTTAGCTTTCATATGAACCCATACTGATGAACCAGGTTCTTCATGTAGAACTCTCTTGAACATGCCTCATATGCCATAATAGAAATTTTTTGTAAGAGATCAGTGAGTCATATAAACGCATGTCACAGGAGTATGCTAATTAAAGTATGAAGCTGAGTAAGAATTAATCTAGATATTTACACAAGTTCAAAGTTCCTAGCTAAAAAAAAAATTATTTTTTTTTTCATATTTTTTTTCTATTTTTTTTTCATTGTGCATTCTGAGCTCGACCTATTAGGTGATCTTAATCATCCCTAATTCCAACCTGTTCCTCTCAAAGTTTTCTCTATTAATGCTTTTGTGAAGATGTCAGCAATTTATTTATCAGTAGCACAAAATTCTATGGAGATCAATCCTTTCTCATAGTTATCTCGCAAGAAGTTGTGTCTAACATCTATGTGCTTAGTCCTCTTATGATGAACATGGTTCTTTGTCATACTTATAGCACTGGTGTTATCACGGAATATAGGAATGCAACCAACTTCACTGCCAAAATCTACCAGCTGCTGTTTGATCCATAGCAATTGAGCACAACAAGATGCAGCAGCAACATACTCAGCCTCAGCAGTGGATAAGGCCACTGAAGTTTGCTTTTTAGTGGCCCATGATACAAGACATGAACCAAGAAAGTGAGCCATACCTGAGGTGCTTTTCCTATCCACAAGGAAACCTGCATAATCAGCATCAGCCTATCCTACTATATTGAAATTACTACCTTTGGGATACCAAAGACACAGATCAGTGGTGCCTTTCAAATATCTTAGTATCCTCTTGACAGCAGCCAAGTGAGACTCTTTTGGATTAGCCTGAAAACGAGCACAAAGCCCTACACTAAAAACAATGTCAAGTCTGCTAGCAGTAAGATACAAGAGTGAACCAATCATACCCCTATGCAACTTCTGATCAGCTGATGAACCAGGTTCATCAATGTCTAATTTAGTGGCAGTTGCAATGGGGGTGTCTATTTCCTTTGATTCATCTATTTTAAAAAATTTTAATCAGCTCTTTTGCATACTTCTGCTGATGGATCATGGTGGGCTTTGTTTGATCTGTAAGCATAAGAAAAAGTTAAACTCATCCATCATACTCATTTCAAACTCACTTCCCATTAATTTTGTAAAATCCTTGCTTAGTTTATCAGTGGTGGCCCCAAAGATTATGTCATCAACATATATTTGTACCACAAGGAGATCCTTACCTTTTTCCCTTAAGAATAGGGTACTGTCAATTTTACTTCTTTTATAGCCATGTTCAAGAAGGAATTTGGACAATCGTTCATACCATGCTCTAGGGAGCCTGCTTGAGTCCATAGAGGGCCTTGTCTAATTTGTACACATGCTCAGGACATTCCTTGCTCTCAAACCCTGGAGGTTGTTTCACAAACACTTCTTCTTTTAGGTAGCCATTCAGGAAGGCACTTTTGACATCCATCTGATGGAGAGTGAATTCCATGTGCAAACCAAACTATCGCAAGACTGAGTCTCGAGCTGGCTGGAACAAGGGGCTTCGAGGTAGTTAGAGCGGTTA
>NW_017685700.1:6012-6652 GCF_001879085.1 Nicotiana attenuata | reverse complement strand
GGATCAGACTTGGAAGAAAGTTAAGAACAAAACTTCCTATAATCTCTCTCATCATAGAATCTTATGATCCCCGTATTATGGGAACTGCCATGACCAACGGAAAACATTCCATCACCATCAACCTTGTCACTCCCAATTAAACTCCTTTTCCTCTTGGAAATTGAAGTATAGAATTCCTATATTACCTCTTCTTTTATCTACTTAGGAAATGTTAAACTCCTACCTACACCATAACTATTTGAAACACATGTTCTTGCCTTCTCATCATCGTTGTCGCTAATAACAAGAACACACTCTGCCAGGTACTGTGTCTTAGTTATTCTTGGTGGAAGTTCCATTGCATGTCTAATATTACCATCAACCCCTTCTACAAAATCCTCCCGCAATCTAAAATTCCAATACATAAACCAAAATTTTAATTCATATCCTAAAGGTTCAACTCATATCCAAAAAAAATTCAATTTATAATCTAAAATTCCAATTCATAAACAAAAATTCCAATTCATATCCTAAAGGTTTGTGACGACCCAAAGGGTCATCACCTGTTTTCTCTTTCATTCCGTGCTTCCGAGGCCTTGAAATCCTCATTTTTACTCGCCTCGATTTGCGTGCGCGAGTCCGGGGCGCGTGTCCGGAAAAC
>NW_017685700.1:0-1199 GCF_001879085.1 Nicotiana attenuata | reverse complement strand
AAGTTAGATCAAACACTTACCTCAAATGCTCCAAAATCAACTCAAGCCTCTAGTATAGCTTTACCCCTCGAATTCGGCTCCAACTCAGTCAAATCTATGAAATAACGACTTTACAATATTAATGATAGCTAAACAAACTAAACCCAATGCCTAAATATGAATTTCTAAGCTTTCTTCCCAAAATTCCAAAAATCGACCCCGGGCCCGCTTGGTCAAAACACGAGGTTCGAACCAATTCCATGTTACCCATTCCCTCACGAGCTCGGATATACAATTTGTTTTCAAATTCGACCCCAAAACGAGGTCTAAATCAAGGAAAATTGAAAAATCCTAACTCTACCCTTTTCCCCCAATTTCAACCCTAGATTATATGATTTAGGCTTAGAAACTTACCAATTAATGAAGGAAAAGTGAAAGAAATGAGTGGGAAATTACTTACTCAAGTGGTCTTGAAGGATGGGGGCTTCAATGGAGTCCTAGAGCTTGGGGATGAAGAGAGCTCGTGAGAAAATTAGGAATAAACCCGTCACTGTTCTGTTTTTGAACTTTAAAAATCACTGGGCAAAAATGCCCTTCGCGTTCGCGGGAAGGGGGCCGCGTTCGTGAAGGGTAAGCTGGGCAAGTCATCGCGATCGCATGGAGGCAAACGCGAACGCGTAGAAGAAAAGTGCTGGGGTCCGGAGTTTGGTCTATGCGAACGCGATACGGGGTTCGCGAACGCGATGAAGGGAGGATTAAAGCTACGAGAACACGGGGACTGAGCCGCGAACGCGAAGAAGGGAAATCCCAAAGGTACGCGAACGCGAAGAAGGGAAATCCCAAAGGTACGCGAACGCGAAGGACAGCTCTCAGCAGCAGGGCTTAGTGCATAGTACAGCGTAACTATATATAAGCCATATTCGATATAATATTACCTAATACGCTTATAGTTAGTGCATAGTACAGCGTAAGTATATATATTACATATATATAAGCCATATTCGATATAATATTACCTAATACGCTTATACTTAGTGCATAGTACAGCGTAAGTATATATATTACATATATATAAGCCATATTCGATATAATATTACCTAATACGCTTATACTTAGTGCATAGTACAGCGTAAGTATATATATTACATATATATAAGCCATATTCGATATAATATTACCTAATACGCTTATACTTAGTGCATAGTACAGCGTAAGTATAT
>NW_017685699.1:3471-6652 GCF_001879085.1 Nicotiana attenuata | reverse complement strand
GACGAACTCCGAGAGTTGATTTTAGCAGAGGCCCATAGTTTACGGTATTCCATCCATCCGGGTGCCGCAAAGATGTATCAGGACTTAAAGCAGCACTATTGGTGGAGGCGGATGATGAAGGATATAGTTGGGTATGTGTCTAGATGCCTCAACTGCCAGCAGGTGAAGTATGAGCACCAGCGACCGGGTGGGTTGCTTCAGCAGATAGAGATTCCGGAGTGGAAATGGGAGCGCATCACCATGGACTTTGTATCTGAACTCGCACGGACCCTGAAGAAGTTTGATGCCGTTTGGGTTATTGTGGATCGGCTGACCAAGTCCGCTCATTTTATTCCTGTGCGTACCACTTATTCAACGGAGCGGTTGGCGGGGATTTATATCTGGGAGATCGTCCGTCTGTATGGTATTCCAGTCTCTATTATTTCAGACAGAGGTACTCAGTTTACATCGCGGTTCTGGAGAGCCGTGCAGCAGGAGCTAGGTACTCGGGTGGAGATGAGCACGACATTTCACCCCCAGACGGACGGACAGTCCGAGCGCACTATTCAGATTCTTGAGGATATTCTCCGTGCGTGTGTGATTGAGTTTGGAGGGTCTTGGGATCAGTTCTTGCCATTGGCGGAGTTTGCTTACAACAACAGTTATCAGTCCAGCATCCAGATGGCGTCGTATGAGGCTTTATATGGTAGGAGGTGTAGATCTCCAGTTGGATGGTTTGAGCCGGGGGAGGCTCGATTGTTAGGTGCGGATTTGGTTCAGGAGGCCTTGGACAAGGTCAAGATCATCTAGGATAGGCTTCGTTCAGCTCAATCTAGGCAGAAGAGTTATGCAGATCGCAAGGTTCGAGATGTAGCATTTATGGTTGGTAAGCAGGTATTGCTCCGAGTATCGCCTATGAAGGGCGTGATGAGATTTGGGAAGAAGGGCAAGCTTAGCCCTAGGTTCATTGGTCCGTTTGAGATTCTTGATCGAGTAGGACAGGTGGCTTATAGACTTACATTGCCGCCTAGCTTATCAGCCGTGCATCCAATTTTTCATGTATCCATGCTCCGGAGGTATCACGGCGATCCAGCCCACGTGTTAGATTTCAGCACTGTCCAGTTGGACAAAGACTTATGAGGAGGAGCCGGTAGCTATTCTAGACCGCTAGGTTCATCAGTTGAGATCCAAGAGTTTCCCTTCTGTTCGTGCCCAGTGGAGAGGTCAGCCTCCTGAGGCATCGACCTGGGAGTCCGAGTCTGATATGCGGAGCCGTTACCCTTATCTCTTTCCCGACTCAGGTACTTCTTTCTTTTGTCCGTTCGAGGACGAACGGTTGTTTTAGTGGTGGAGGATGTGATGACCCAAAGGGGTCATCACTTGTTTTTTACCCATTCCGTACTTCTGAGGCCTTGAAAACCTTATTTTTAGTCGCCTCAATTTGCGCGCATAGTCCGGGCGCATAGTCCGGAGAGCCTAAATGTGAAATTCTGTGAAAAATGCTAAAGTTTGGTATTAAAATGAATAAGTTTGACTTTGGTCAATATTTTGGGTAAACGGACCCGGACCCATTATTTGACGGTCCCGGAGGGTCCGTAGGAAAATATGGGACTTGGGCGTATGCCCGGAATCGAATTCCGAGGTCCCAAGCCCGAGTAATGAATTTTTGAGTAAAATTGTTTTTCTGAAATTATGAAGAAAAATTGAAATGGAAATTGGTTAGAACATGTTGGTATCGGGCCCGTATTTTGGTTCCGGCGCTCGGTACACGTCTTATGTATGAATTAAGCACTTTCTGTAAAGTTTGGTTGAAAACGGACGTCATTCGACGTGTTTCGGGCTTAAAATGGGAATTTGATGTTCTATGCAAAATTTGGAAGAAATCATGAGCTTTGAGGCTTGATTTGATGTATATGATGTTATTTTGGCGATTTGATCGCACGGATAAGTCCGTAGGATGTTTTTGAGGTGGTGTGTATGTTTGGTTTGGAGCCCCGAGGGCTCGGGTGAGTTTCGAGTGGGTTCCGGGATGCCTTAGGCTTAAAATACCAGATGTTGCAGGTTCAGGAAAATATTGCTGACTCTGAACCCTCCAGCGCGACCGCGGTCGCCTTAGCGCGGTCCGCGGTTGGTGCTGTGCGGCCGCGATCGCCTTTGTGCGGTCCGCGGTGTGTGTTGCGCGGCCGCGGTCGTCTTCGCGCGGTCCGTGCAGGGAACTTCAAAGATCAGCAGGTCCTCTAGTAGGTCAGCGCGGCCGCGGTCCCTTTTTGCGCGGTCCGCGCAGGGGACTTCCGAGGAGTATAAATAAACGGGAATTTTAGTCATTTTCACTTTTCAAAAAAACCCAAAACATAAGAGGCAATTTTCCCAGCGATTCTTCTTCTTCAAAACGATTGGTAAGTGACTTCTAACTCATTTTCTTCACTCCTTAATATCTTTTAACATAATTTCAACTTCAAATTAAAGATTTTTATGGGGAAAATTTGGGTATGTTGGGTAGTACCTAGGTTTTTGCTAAAATTGGGGATTTGGACCTCAATTTGAGGTCCGATTTCAAAACAAATTACATATTTGGGTTCGTGGTGGAATGGGTAACCGGGATTTGGTTCGAACCTCGGGTTTTGACCACGTTGGCCTGGGGGCGTTTTGGTCATTTTACCTAAATTCGCGTCTTAGCTTTAAATTACATAGTGGAATCAGTTGCTTGAGATGTTATTTATGAGATGTAATTGAAATGAATAGATTTGGGCCATTTGGAGTCGGATACTCGTGGCAAATGTGTGGTTTCGAGTAGGGGTGTGCATTCGAATCGGTTTATCGATAAATCGAATCGATTATTTATTATCGAAATCAAAATCAAAAAAATCGAAACCTTATTGAAACGATAACGATAAGCATATGTACAAATCGATAATCGATAAGTAATTATCGATAAGGGTCAAAATCGAATCGATAAATCGAATGCACACCCCTAGACTGTAGACACTTGTTAAATGAGTAATTACCTATTTGTGTAGATTAATATAACATACAGAATGTATATATATTCCGCTACTATTTTGAAAGCGGCTATACAATATTATTTTCCCTAATCTATACCCTTTCCTTTACCCTAAGTCCCTTACCCTATTATTTCCTCTACCACATTTAAGGAATGATCATATTTAAAGATCAAGGGAATGAAGTTCAAATTAATGGAAAA
>NW_017685699.1:0-1676 GCF_001879085.1 Nicotiana attenuata | reverse complement strand
TTTTTGAATCAAGCATGAATTATAAAAGAGGGCCCTTTTATATATGACACTTATTGAAGAAGACGTCTCAACTTCATGATGGTGTAAACATACGAAAGGAGAAATAGGAACACACATGTTTCTTGGAATAACTTTGAGAAAAGTTTTATTCGAACTTTGTCAAGCTAAATAATACCTTACATGTATTTAAATATCTTCTATAACTCTTCTGTAATTGTTTTCTTTAAAACAGGATTTGTAAAAAAGAGAATCCAAGGGTTTCTTTATGACCTATGGCTAAATACTGACTTTAACCTAAACATTCGTAAGATTTTGAAATTTATATCCACGAGTGTATTCTTGACAGGTTTTTGAATTAGGCTTGCGTTTTTGGCTCGTGACTTTGCTCTGAACTTGATATTTGTTGAGTAGACTTTGTAAAAGACTTGAAATTTAATTATTTCAGCCTTCTTTACCTTCCTTATACATATATTATATGTATATTCTATAGTCCCACAAGTGTTTGAGCTTTGAAGTATGAAATCTCGAGCACTTGATTATTCCTTCCATGCAGTCCTTTTCCTAAAAAGGAAAAACGTACGGGACTCGGAGGTATAATTTAGATGAAGACTGCTTAACCCATTACATTTCCATCAAAATAGTTGTAACCCTAGACCGGGAATTATGTTTCTTCCGCATGTCTTTCAGGTCTAAATTCATCATTTGGTATGAGCTAGCTTTTTGCCTATCATCTAAAATTGTTAGTTTAATTTTAACAATTCAAAAATAAAAATCGTAAGTGGGGATACCTGACCGTTGGTATTTCCTTCCCTTAAAAATAATACTTCTTAGATGAACACATTCCAACTTCGAAGGTAGATCTTGCCATCCATGGTTTCAAGCTCATATCCACCTTTTCCTGCGATACCACGATCTTATAAGGCCCTTTCCAATTTGGACTTAACTTTCCCGCATTTGCTGCTCTTGTGGACTGGAAAACTTTCTGGAGTACGTATTCCCCAATCTTGAAGTATTTAAGACGAGCTTTCCGATTGTAATATCGCTCAATAACTTGTTTTTGCGCTGCCATTCTTATTAGGGCAGTTTCCCTCCTTTCTTCAAGCAAATCCAGATTTACCCGTATCTCTTCTTCATTTGACTCTTCAGTAGCTTGAGTATATCTCATACTTGGCTCCCCTATTTAAACTGGAATTAAGGCTTCAACACCGTATACAAGTGAAAATGGGCATTCTCGTGGCGTTAACTGCCCAACTGATCAGTGGTTACTGCCCGACCGACCGTCGCACGGTGGTAAATATATAACTGCCCAACCGGTGATAAATAATTATTCATAACTGGCCAACCGGTGGTAACTGCCCAACTGGCCGTAGCCCGATGGTAAATGCATGTCTGCCCAACCAGCCATAGCATGGTGGTAAATTAATATGCATGAATGCCCAACCGGCCGTAGCACGGTGGTAAATATGTAACTGCTGTAGTGTCTCTAAACTACCCAAGCATAAGATAAATGTAGCTCTTAAATTTCAGCTCATATTTATCGTAGAATACGATCCTAGACTTCTCGACAACAAAATCAACAATAGCATTGGACTGAAACAGCAAGTCTATGAAGTATTTAATCCACCAACCTTTTAATTTAACTTGAAAGGCAGAGAAAAATAGGGCTATTAACATAT
>NW_017685698.1:5870-6652 GCF_001879085.1 Nicotiana attenuata | reverse complement strand
TTCGTCCTTTGGGCTTGTCGGATAATCAAATCAGAGTACCCCCATGATTAATAAATCTTCAACATCTTGGTCAATTGCCATGTTCATGCCCATGATGCAGGCTTCATACTCAGCTGTATTGTTTGTGCAAAAGAAACGGAGCCTGGCTGTAGCCGGGTAGTGTTGGCCATTGGGTGATATTAAGATCGCCCCAATACCTACACCTCTTGCATTTACTGCTCCATCAAAGAACATTTCCCAAGCCCGAATGTCCTCAGAGATGGCTTCCACCGAGTTTACTTCCTCATCTGGGAAATAGGTGCTTAACGGTTGATATTCCTCGTCGACCGGGTTTTCAGCCAAATGATCCGCCAAAGCCTGGGCTTTCACTGCCGTGCGAGTAACATAGACTATATCAAATTCAGTGAGCAAGATTTGCCATTTGGCCAACCTCCCAGTGGGCATCGGTTTCTGGAATATGTATTTCAAAGGATCCAACCTGGTTATTAGATAGGTGGTATGGGCTTGAAGATAATGTCTCAGCTTTTGGGCAACCCACGTCAGGGCGCAGCATGTTCTTTCCAACAAAGTGTATTTGGCCTCGTAGCCAGTAAACTTCTTGCTTAGATAGTAAATTGCCTGCTCTTTCCTTCCGGTTGTGTCATGCTGACCGAGGACACAGCCAAAAGAATTTTCCAACACTGTCAGATACAAGAAGAGAGGTCGTCCCTGTTCTGGTGGGACCAATACTGGAGGATTTGACAAATATTCCTTGATTTTATCGAAGGCCTCTTGACATTCGG
>NW_017685698.1:0-2492 GCF_001879085.1 Nicotiana attenuata | reverse complement strand
CAGAGAATACCGGTCTAGGAGCCCGATACCTTCTTTCTCCCGATGCCACCATCATTGTATCTTCTTTCTTTTTGCCTTTGGCCATTCCTCCAGACCCACCTTGGATGGCTTGGGAGGTGGCTCTTATGGCTGCCTGGCTCAAGATTCTACCTGTTTTCAACCCGTTCTCTACCATCTCTCCGATTTTTATTGCCTCAGCGAAAGGTTTACCCATGGCAGACATCATATTCTGAAAATAGTCTGCTTCCTGGGCTTGGAGGAAAACAGTGACCATCTCTACCTCATCCATTGGAGGTTTCACTCTCGACGCCTGTTCACGCCACTTAATTGCATATTCACGGAAGCTTTCTGAAGGCTTCTTCTTAAGATTTGCCAAAGAGTTCCTGTCCGGCGCGATGTCTATGTTGTACTGAAATTGTCGAACAAAGTCTCGGGCCAGATCATCCCAAATATGCCAACGCGAGACATCTTGATCCATGTACCATTCTGAAGCAATACCTACCAAGCTTTCTCCAAAATATGCCATCAACAATTCTTCTTTGCCACCGGCTCCCCGTAACTGATTGCAATACTTCTTCAAGTGAGCAATGGGGTCACCGTGTCCGTCATATTTCTCAAATTTTGGAGTTTTGAACCCTAACGGCAAATGAACATGAGGGAACATACAGAGATCCGTGTATGAGACACTCTTTTGCCCGCTTAATCCTTGCATGTTCTTTAAGCTCTGCTCGAGGCTTCTCATTCTCTTTGCCATTTCATCCTGCTCTGTGTCTTTGGGGGTTTTGTCCTGCCCTGGTGTAAGCTCGTATGGGGGTGGCTGGGAGTAGTTATATACGGGATATTGAGGAGGATCTGATGGGAAGACAGGGTTTTGGAATGTGAATGCTGAAGGATCGAAGGCAGGCCTTGGCAGCGAAGGTTGTGTTGTAGCAGGACATGGTGGAGCAGTGAAGATGTTAGGAGCTGCTCCCGCTGGGAACACCTGGGGGCGAACCTCAGAAGGCATTCCAACGAAATGAGCGGTCATGGTAGGTTGCCCAAAAGGGGTAGGAGGGTGACTGATAGGGACCGTGGTAGCACCTCCAGCTCTAGGGAATAACTCTGGGAATCCAGGAATATTGCTTGGGGGTTCCTTTCCATTGTTCCAAGCATCCCACATTTCCATCAGTCGCAGGCGCAAGATCCGATTTTCTTCAGCTGTAAAAGATTCAGAGGCCGGGACCCCTGAGATGGGGCTATCTTCAGAAATGGGGACTGCGGGCAAAGTCATTTCTGTAGACATTTCCACACTTCCTTTTGATCTGGTGAAGTATTGATGCGATGCCAGTTTACCGCAACCAACCACCGTTTCTAAAAGCTGGGCTGGGAGTCAGCAACGCACGGTTAGTTTGAGACACGTAACAGATAGGTAATCGCACATTGGGGTATGATGCACCTATACAGTTAAACGGTTGTCTACATGTTTGCACTGGTTACATGCGTCATCCCGGCTTTTCTTTTCTTTATTTTTTCTTCTTTTGATTTCCTCTCTTTGTTTTTCTTGCTTTTCTTTCTCTTTCTATTTTTTCTCTCATTTTCTTTTCTTTTTTTTTTCATTTTTGCTTTTTCCTTGTTCTTCTGCCATGGTTTTTCTCTTGATTCCTAGTTTTTCTTTTTTTTTTTTTTTTTTTGCGTTTCTTTTCCTCTCTTGTTTTCTTTTATTTCCTTCCCTCGTGTTTTATTTTTAGGAGATACGGTCGAATCCTATGGAGATTGCCTACGTATCATGACCCCGCATGAATCAGACCAAGCGTAGTTCTTGCAAATAAATGCGAACTTAAATGCAAGAAATAAAGAAACAATTTTGTTTTTTGGGAATTTTCAAATTTTCATTAGTAACAAAAGCAATTACAAAGCTACTAGACTAAAATTTTTTTTTTTTTTTCTTTTTTTTTTTTTTTTTAGAAATAAAAAGTACAATCCAGACACGAAAACTACAGACTCAAGAGTACATCAAAGCTTCAAATCCTGGGGCCCGCGGGGCATCACTCGGCATCGCCGCGGGCCTGCGTGCAAGACCCTTTTGCAACTGATCTAGATCGTTCATAACCTGGCGAACAAATATCATCACGGAGGCAAAGAATGTGGTATGACCCATCCGTTCACCGGCTTGGCACTTCATGACAATGTAGTTGGCAATGTTTCTGATTCTTTCCCTGATTTGACCTTTCTCTTGGAGTAGCCGGCTTATCTGTTGAGTGCGAGCCTCTAGTACCTGAGAATCCTGGAAGTGAAGGTCTTGTAACAATTTTACTTCCTTCTCCATATCGGCGATTAATTCATAACATTTTTCCCTCTCAGCCTGTAGCTCTTTCTCCCGACGGGCTGCCTTTTCTTCAAGAATGTTCATTTTCCTTTTCATGTTAGCGATGGTTCCCTCATAGTTTTTCTTCATTTGCTGTACAAACTGGGCCCTTTCCTCGGTCTTCTTGGCCCATTGAGCCCGAAGTTTT
>NW_017685697.1:5749-6652 GCF_001879085.1 Nicotiana attenuata | reverse complement strand
AGTATTAGCAGCTGAAGCATCGCGTTTGCATGCAGAGTAACGCGTTCGCGTAGAGGAATTTTGAGGGAGAGGAATTTTGGCCTCCGCGTTCGCGTCTAGGGGCCTCGCGATCGCGTAGGGGAAGCTGGTGAACCATCGCGTTCGCGTAAAGGAGGATCACGTTCGTGTAAGTGAAGGACCCAGGCCTTCGCGTTCGCGTGGATGAAGCCGCGTTCGCGAAGGGCATTTTTGGCAGAGTGATAATTTGGTCATCGCGAATGCGGAAGGACCATCGCGTTCGCGTAGAGTAAAATACCTGGACAGAAGGGTTTTAAAATAATATTTCATCCGCGACCCTTTCATATTTTTCCTCCATTGTTGACGTTCTTAAGAGCTTTGGACAAGGAAATTCGAGGGTTTTGACTGAGAATCACTTGGAGGTAAGTTCCTTGGCCTAAATATTCGAGTTTATGATAGAAATTACATAAAAATGGTGGAAAATTCATCAAATGGGTTAAGTTAGGGCTTGAGAAAAATAGGATGAAAAAGTGGAATTTGGAAGGTCAAACGAACTCCGATTTTGACGAACTTTATATGTACGGACTCGTGGCGAGACGAGGAATCAGTTGGTGTGATTTTTGGAATTTTTCGAGAAGTGGGCCCGGGGCTCGGGTTTTACCAACTTCGTGAATTTTAGTACTTTTCGAGTATTTCTGATTGGGTTATGTTTCTTTAACCCATATTTATATATTCGTTGTGATTTTGACTAGATTCGACGCGCGAGGAGGTTGATACGAAAGGAAAAGGCATTTCGGACCATTCTACAGCCGGTTAGAGGTGAGTAGTTGGTGTATATGATGGCCTGAGGGTTTGAAACCCCGGCTTATCACATTGTGACGCTATTGTAGGGCGTGACTCGCACCC
>NW_017685697.1:0-3008 GCF_001879085.1 Nicotiana attenuata | reverse complement strand
AAAATGCGTCTCGAACCACGTCACATAAATGCACCCGCTGTTTTCGACACATTTCGACTTCGTTGAGATTTGAATTTGGGCCACATAAATGTGCACCCGTATTTAGGAAGGTAAAATTATTTAAAGACGGGCCTAAAGTAACTAACGTGTTATTATCTTTGGGGAAAGCCGTGAAATTCGCTAAACGGCTCATCCCGAAGTCTAAGTATTTTTAGTATAAGCATTTAAAGAGGGCCCCGCAATTTGTTTGTTTATTTGGCGGGGCTCACCTCATTTATTATTTAAAGGTCAATCCTAAAGCAACTACAATTTTCTATTTATTTTGTCTCTAAAAATAAAAGAAGAAACCCTAATTAACTACCGTTACTAAATGAACATTAACGAAATCAACCCGAGCATAAGCTATTAGCACGATGGGTTTTGAGGCCAGCCCTTGGAAAAGACATTGGACCATCCATATGACTAGTCCAGTAGAGATGCCTTTGGCATTTTGGGCTTACGATTGATTCATCCAAGTCCATGAAGAACAGCCCAATAAGAGGTCCAAATTTTGATTGCAGGGGGGGTCAAGTGGCCTGGGCCTGTGCCAAGCCCAATAGCGGATACCAGTTTCATTTTTGGACTGGCCAACATCTTAACGGGCTGTTCATATATGTATTTAAATCAAAGACCAAATCAACCAAATATTGGGTTAATCCAAGAAATAATTGACTTTGAAATTGATTTTTTGTTAATATGGATTTGAGGCACAATCAGTTAAGCTAATGGTCCAACGTAGCAGTCTATATTTGTTCCAATTTAATCCTCAGATCCATATGACACTATATTTGACCCTCTGTTAATTGCTCCTAATCATCAGATGCCCAATTATTGATTACAAACGGGAAATATACATTTTCAAGGGCAATTTTACGTACAGAACATTTCCAATCAAAACTAACACAATGAATATTAGATATTTGCACATCAATGAATATCTAACTATGAACATGCGATAACAGGGATTTAATCATCCAATGTCAGCTTAATTAACTGTGCTTAAACACACACTGAAGTCCAACACAGCCCTAGATAATCGAACTAGTACTGAAAATCCATTAATAATCTGTTAACAATCCATTGACAGTCCATATTCTCATTAATACAGTTGAAATTATGGTTCAAATGAATCAGTCACACGAAAGTCTAAACTGAGCAAATAACAGTAAAATTCAGGTGCAAGCATATATTCCTTTATCATTTATACTTCAAACTTGTGGTCTACAGGTGAAGGCAATCTTCAGCATCATTTGAGCATGAGAAAATACCTGGATTACAATGAACAAAGAGGAGAAGAGGAGGATCAGCAGCAATTTGTTGAACTTAAAATCAGCCTCAAACCCAGGTTCAAAATGCAAACGAAATCCAGCAAACCATATATCCAGCAAACACACCAAAACTCGACTCAAACGACCCAAATTCAACTCGAAATTGAAGTTAAGGAATTATAGAACACTCTCAGCAGTCTAAAACACCCAGGAACAACTCGGATGAACCCCAAACCCCTTCAATTGCATTAAATCTTCAAGCACAGAATAGAAACAGAGAAATCTAAGCTAATTGTGATGCTAAGTGAGCTAAATAATTGAATTGAGAGCTGAACTTTTAAAATGATCAAAAGAAGATCAATGTACTGATTTTTTTTGGATTTTTGGAGATTTTCTGTTGATTTTGGATTTTTTTGATCTAGGAGAAGTTTTGAAATTCAAATTTTAGCTAAAAAACTGATGGAAAGTGGTGGAGAATTTTCAGAGGTTCCAAACTTGTGACTTAAGGCACTAAAGGGTGCCTTTTATAGGCCGAACGAGGGCAGCCCTCCAATTTTCTGTTTACACTCTTAGTCCCTATTTATTTTCAGATTAGTCCTCTTATTTTTTAACTTGTTACTCAAGTATTTACCCTGAACTTCTAAAATTGGGACTAAAGTCCTATTCTAGAAGATTCTAGAGAATCCTAGTCTCCACTACAGCATTCTTGCGCAATTTTAAGTACCAAACTACCCCTGAACTTAATCTGAGATTGCTAACCAAATAATTCTAATCAACTATATCCAATCACCTAAAGCTAATAGAAATCTTAACAATCATCATAAACAGTCAAGGCTGGAAACCAATTCTAATCAAATTAATTCTAAGAAAGATCAACACATTAAAAATCCAATCCCATAAGCTAGTTAAACACCGAATTGAAATAACAGTTAAACTAAACTAGAGAAGATCATCAGAACGGTTTCAGCCCTGAACAAGAATTAAACTATTGGAACCAAGAATAAGACAGAAATCCACCAACATTTATACTAACAGAAACTCAGAAAAACCAAGCTGGACACTTACTGAATTAAAAACTAATAATCAAAACTTAAACTAAGACCTAGAACACTAATTAGGAATTAAATAATCTTAAACACAGTTAAATCGAACGATAAAAAGAAAAGGAAACTTACTAATGCAAGGTTAAACCACACCGAACCACAAACTCGAACATCGAAGTGATGTGAACATGTGTTCTTCACAAGAACAAATGAACACATTATCTCGAGGCTCGCTCAAACTCTGGACTCAGGAAATTGGAGAAAACTCGGGCAGCTTAGAATTTTAGGGTTTTGTCATCCTATGATTTGAGATTCGAGCATTTCCGTTGACATTCGAAAGAAACCAATGAGGGATTCAGGAAGAGGGGAATCAGGAGAATATAGGGTATGATTTTGGGGTGGTTTGGTGCAGATAAGGTTTTGACCGGATTTTTTGATTTAAAATTCGAGGTGATTGGTTGAGTTTTGGGAGAAACTGGCCCTGGAAATGGTAAGGGGATGAGAGGAGGGTCATGGGGTGTTAATTTGGGGTAGTTTGGAGCATCGCCGCCGGCGGAGGCGATTTCCGGCCGGCGGCAAGCGGCGGAGGACGGCGGCAGAACGGGAGTACGAGGAAGATGAATTATGTCTAGGGTTAATGAATGTTTTCGGACATTTT